>NC_133308.1:21155338-21167175 GCF_012295235.1 Primulina huaijiensis
AATCAGGAAGAGATCGTGTATCATGGTAAATCCAAGGAACGGAAATCACTCCTTTCCGCTTCCCAAGCATGGAAGGCAATGAAATCCGGAGAAGATATCTACCTAGCAATGGTTAGCGAAGTGCAAGGAGAGGCCGAACTAAAGATAGAAGACATCCCAATAGTATGTGAGTTCCCGGATGTTTTTCCAGAAGAACTCCCAGGGATAGTCCCGGACCGCGAAGTGGAGTTCGAAATCAATCTAGTTCCTGGTGCAGCTCCAATTTCTAAAGCACCTTACAGGATGGCGCCAGCTGAACTCAAGGAGCTAAAAGAGCAACTCCAAGAATTGCTGGACAAAAAGCAAATTCGACCTAGTGTTTCCCCATGGGGAGCACCAGTACTTTTTGTAAAGAAGAAAGATGGGAGTATGAGGTTGTGCATCGACTATAGAGAACTAAACAAGATCACTGTCAAGAACAAGTACCCCCTCCCGAGGATTGACGACCTATTTGATCAGCTTAAAGGAGCCGCAGTCTTTTCGAAACTGGATCTGAGGACGGGATACCACCAACTGAAGGTCAGGGCGGAAGATATCCACAAAACAGCTTTTCGGACAAGATATGGACATTATGAGTTCACAGTGATGCCTTTCGGGCTGACCAACGCACCTGCAGCCTTCATGGACCTAATGAACAGAGTTTTCAAACCATTCCTGGATCAGTTCATAGTAGTATTTATTGACGACATTCTCGTCTACTCTTCCAACGAGCGAGATCACGAAGAGCATCTGCGCATTGCACTTCAGACTTTGAGAGAAAAGGAGCTCTATGCTAAGTTTAAGAAATGTGAGTTCTGGCTAAAGAGTGTATCCTTCTTAGGACACGTAATCTCTGAAGCAGGAGTATCAGTGGATCCCAGGAAAGTCGAGGCAATTACAGAGTGGCCGAAACCTAAGAACGCCACCGACATCAGGAGCTTTCTTGGACTAGCAGGTTATTACAGGAAGTTCGTCGAAGGTTTTTCTTCGATCGCCATACCACTGACGAAACTCACTCAGAAGAATTCCAAGTTCGTCTGGGACGAAGGTTGCGAGAAAAGTTTTCAGACACTAAAAGAAAAGCTCGCATCCACGCCAGTACTAATCTTACCCACAGAAGATAAAGAATTCACCATCTACAGTGACGCATCCAAGGAAGGTCTGGGATGCGTGCTCATGCAAGAGGGAAGAGTGATCGCCTATGCATCGAGGCAGTTGAAACAGCACGAGCAAAACTACCCTACGCATGATCTGGAGCTAGCAGCAGTCGTGTTTGCCTTAAAAATATGGAGACACTATCTCTATGGCGCCAAGTGCGAAATTTTCACAGATCACCAGAGCCTTAAATACCTATTCACCCAAAAGGAACTTAACATGAGGCAAAGACGGTGGATCGAACTTCTGAAGGATTACGATCTGACTATCAGTTACCACCCGGGTAAAGCAAACAAGGTGGCCGATGCTCTGAGTCGGAAAAATGAGAGCAAGATCACCCTGGCCTCACTCTCCGCGAGGCCATGTCTGCAAGAGACTGTAAAGTTAAACCAGGACCGAGACCCTGAGCTAACAAAACTCAAGGGACAAGTTGAAAGTGGGAAGTCTCAAGATCTACAAATCGATGACAGAGGAGTCTTATGGATGAAAGGACGACTGTGTGTACCAGACAGCGATAACCTTCGCCAAGAAATACTGTCAGAAGCACACAAGTCCAAATTTTCAGTCCACCCAGGGAGTACAAAAATGTACAGAGATCTTAAGAGCAATTTTTGGTGGAATGGAATGAAAAGAGACGTGGCAGAATTTGTCGCTAAATGCCAAGTGTGTCAACAGGTCAAAGCAGAGCACCAACGACCGGGAGGATTATTGCAACCCCTGGAAATACGTGAATGGAAATGGGAACATATCTCCATGGACTTTGTGGTAGGGTTACCAAAGTCAAGGCAAGGGCAGAACGGAATATGGGTAATCGTAGATAGACTTACAAAATCCGCACACTTCCTACCCGTCTGTATGAACTACAATCGGGACAAGTTGGCCACACTGTATATGGATAATATTGTACGACTTCATGGAGTACCAGTAAGCATCCTGTCTGACAGAGACCCAAGATTCGTCTCACGATTTTGGAAGAGCTTCCAAGGAGCCATGGGAACAAAAGTGACACTTAGTACGGCCTATCATCCACAAACCGATGGCCAAACCGAGAGGACCATTCAAACTTTGGAAGATATGCTGCGAGCCTGCGCTCTAGAATTCAGTAGCAATTGGAGCAATCACCTACCATTAATCGAGTTTGCTTATAATAACAGCTATCACAGCAGTATTGGGATGGCTCCATATGAAGCCCTGTATGGGAGGAAATGCCGATCACCATTATATTGGGATGAAGTGGGAGAAAAAGTAATAGCAGGACCCGAACTCATACAGACAACAATAGACAAGGTTACAGTAGTCCGAGAGAAACTCAAGGCAGCTCAAGATCGACAAAAGAGTTGGGCAGACCTGAAAAGAAGGCCAGTGGAATTCAATATTGGCGAGAAGGCCTACGTAAAAGTCTCGCCTATGAAAGGAGTGGTCCGATTCAGTAAAGCTAGGAAGCTGAACCCTCGTTATGTGGGACCCTTTGAAATTTTGGAAAAAGTGGGCACGCTAGCATACAGATTGGCACTGCCACCAAACATGTCTAGAATACACAACGTGTTCCACGTGTCTCAACTACGGAAATACATCTCGGACCCAAGTCACGTGTTGGAAGCAGAACCACTCATGATCGAAAGTAACTTGGGAGAAGGGCTGAAATACGAAGAAGTTCCCATTAGAATTGTGGACACCAAGGATCAAGTACTAAGACGACGAATCATTCCTTACGTCAAGGTGCAATGGTCTAACCACACGGAAAGAGAAGCCACATGGGAGCTAGAAGAAAGGATGAGGGACCAATACCCGTACCTCTTCATAGACCAAGCCAACCCAAGTTTCGAGGACGAAACTTCCCATAAGGAGGGAGGGATGTAAAACCCGGGATTTTGTAATATCGTGATCATATCAGTTTAATATCAGGTTAATAATTTGATGGTGTAATCTTGGATATTAATATTTAAATCATTCAGAATATAAGATTTGTTTTAAGGTTATCTAAGTTGTGTAGATAATTTTATCGTGTACAGAATTATAAAGCTCGAGATTAAGATAATATTATCTATTTTAAACTTGAAAATTTGGTAGGAATAAATTTATCTCAATCTAAGGAATTAAAGAAGGAATTTTGAAAATAAGCAGATAAATGTCTAAGATTTAGGTTGATATTGAGATACCAGGATAAAAGATCAAATAAGAGATAATAGAATTCGAAATCTAACAATATATACTAGGAATTTTCGAAAATTAGGTGGGGAAGGAAGAAGGAGATTTCGAATATCTACCTAGATCACGGATACATCATGATTCTAGATTTGATTCACAGTTCAAACGCACTATCACGATAGCAGCCAACTCCTATAAATAGAAGGGCCCTAGTTTTCGAAAAATCACACCCAAATTCTCTCAAAAATTTCGAAAATCTCCTCTAGTCTCCATAGGAATTTTCGAGCACAGCGAAGCGCTGCCGCCGTCCAGCCGTGGAAGTAGGAATTTCGAGAATTCCTGTGCAAGCAACCCTAATTATTCACGTAATTTTTGCATCAAGAATTTAAGGTAAGTGGGCAAATTTTAAAGTTTTAAATTTTTGGGTTATGTGTTTTTCTTTTAAAGAAAAAAAATGCGGTCGAACACCGTCTACGTTTTTTAAATCTTGTTACGTTTTTGTGAGACACTGTGAGGATTCCCTGAAAATGGGTGGAATTCCAACATATGGCCCTTAACAGTGGGATAGAACTGTTTTACGGCCTCGCCCCCTTAGAGGATTAAAACTTAGGGACTGACGTCAGTAAACCATGAAAGGTGAAAAATTGCAGTGTTAAAAATTATGAAAAGCATGCTGTAAATATATGTTATTTTCGAAAATATGAAATTTTTATGTGGTGTTCGATAATTCCCCCATTTACTGAGTATTCCCAAAATACTCACCCCTTACAACCTTTCCCAGATAAATCCGAAGAGCAGGTAGAAGAAGAAGAATCGGAACAATTTTGGGGATGGTGATTAGTAGACATGATTATTTTTTTAGAAATTAAAATTTTAGATTAGACGTTTCCGCGAATTTATTTTATTTCAGTTGTAAAGACAGTTGTTTTTTTTTGAGGAGTTATGAATAATAAACTGGTTTTCGGTTTATACTATGCTACGAGGCTGGTTGTTTCAATTGTGTGATTGTTAAACAACGCCGGTGTCAAATCCCGAGTTTCGGGGCGTGACATCAGCTCTAATCGATAATTCTCAATGGAAAAAAAGAGTTAGTAAAAAGTTCGCTGGGAGGTAAAAATTAACAAAAAGCTTGTTGTGTCGCCATAATTATGTGATAAATAGTGAGATTACCTATTTTATCCTCAACCATGCTTGTTTCATGTATCCAGTAGATTGTGAGCAGACAACTAAGAGACAGAATACACACACATAAAAGGGGGACAAAGAAAAATTATCTCCTCCTAATGTGGCTGAATGTATTGACATAAGAACTGAACTTGGAATACTGATTTTGCAGATAGCGAAGATCGTCAAACTCGCCACTACTCATGCTCTAATCATTTGACGAGTTGGTTTTGAACCAGAGTAAAAGGCAATAACGCTGATCGTTACATTAGCTACACCTCTATAGGCATCTCATTCTTTGGGCGTTCATGGTTTTGCTGGATCGACTATACGTACAGACTGGTGCAGTTGTGCTCAGATTTGAAGAAGACATGCAGTGACGAATAAAAATTAGTTGTGTATGTGAGAAGCACCTCATCTCTTTAGACCTATGAGATCATGTTGATACTCTCATTTTTTATGGGGGAGCAAAATGTTAGAACGATGACAGCTGAAAACAATATTACGTATTCAATTTGCCTATCAATCAGGATATCCCCACCTCCCCTCCCGGCTTTCAACAACCAAACTAGGTTTCATAGAATACCACCATTCATGTTGAAAAAGACATAACATTAGAAATACACAAGCTCTTTTACATTACACAAACACAAATTATGTAGCCTAAGCTTAAAATCCATAGAATATACACAAGCAACAGCCTATTTGATCAATGCTTATACGCAGTTATGTAGTACAGTCAGTGGAGATTACAACACATAGGCTATTGTTTCCTCGAGGAAAGTATGAATGCGCTGTAACTTACATGGTGTCTCTTCCCACTTTACCATTTGTTTGAGCGTTCACAATATATTGCAAGCTTTATGACCCTTCTTCTTCTTTTTGTTCTTTTGCTTTGGTGGCTGCAGGACGACTTTTATTGCTGCATCAAACACCGCCTTCACATTCTGCAGTAGTTGGTCGGATATTATGGAAAAATACAGGCAAAGATAAGAGATAAAAAAATCCTTGGGTGGACAAAAAAGGGGATTTTTTTCAAAGTAAAATTTCTCACCTGCTGTGTTTTAGCACTACATTCTATATAAGCAGTTGCTCCAATCAACTTCCTCAACTCCTCCCCCTTCAGAAGAAAAACAGAAATTGAGTTTCTGTAGGAAGTTAAACAACTCATCCTCAAAATGATGAGCAAGAGCCAAAGATGGTCTTGGTTTGAGTTAGGCACATATAACAAACAATGGAAAAGTGCCGTGTTAATCAAGATATTAATATACCTGTGCAGTCATGATGGGAACTGCTCCAGGGTGATCTACAAAGAACTGCTTATCCTCACGAAGATCTGGCAGGAAATGAAGATAGTAATTTGCACCAAGAGACCAAAATTATGCATCAATAACAAGAGGATCAAAAACATTAAAACACTTTGTTTTTTGGTTTATTATTTTAGAAGCCCACACATTGATATGACTAGATGCAATATCCATGGGAAATGTACAAATGGCACGTTATTCCAGGTGACTTGAAAAACTAATAAAATTGTGACACCGGCCAGATGATTACTAGAAAGCAGTAAGATTAAAATAAAAATAAAAATTAGAAAAAAAGAGATATTCTCATTTTCTTATCCAAATAATCCGGTAGATAATTTCCAAGACTCAACAGGGATAGCCACTTTTGCTGTCGATATTCTCATTAACATATAAGTTGCATGAGTTAAGTTGGATATTGACAGTAGCACAATCAATTTCGAACATCCTTTTATGATATTAAACAGACAAAAGCTTCTATGTCTAGCTGTTAATGCATTTTTTCTCCAAATGCCAAGGATGAGATTATGCATAAGCTGCCAATATCACTTTTTACCAAAATGAGATTATTGTTTTAACACCAGGAGCATGTAGTACAATAGCACAAATCTGATGACCAAAACAACCGGACACAAACACAAGGATGATAGTGAGATATGTTCACAATCACATTATGTGCAGCATGAAAATGAGGCATTTCAGATAATAGCATCAATGTGATCCCTAAAATATTGTCAAGCAGAAACTTGTCGGGAACATTATGCAATAAATTGAGTGAGATAATTTAATGCATCAAAAGAGAGAGAGGGGAGGGAATCCTGACCAAGCTTTGTTCCAACAAGAATTATTGGAACTCCAGGAGCATAATGCCGCAATTCAGGTACCCACTGAACAGAAATAAAAACACATAAGAACCATAGGACAATGAGATAGTTCTAAAGCTCAGAGTTAGTGGGCAACATTTAGATAAGAAATATATAAAATTCTATATGTAGGGCTCTGTTTGATTGAATGTAAGGCCCTTTGAATTGGGATTTCGTCATTTCCAGGTCAGGGAAAGTGTGAAAGTGTATTCACAACTGGCTTAGCTCAAGTAGAACTCAAGCTCTCCACGTCCTATCTGTCTCGAGGATACTATTGGAAGCTTGAGAGACAAGACGGCAGCGATTGGTAGCACGAGAGCAGTGAACTGAAAGGAGGGGGTTCTCCCTACCGCTCTCTATAAGGGCAGCTTTATAGAGAGTACATTGGATGAAAAAAGATGACTCCATACTGGATAGGGCTAGGCACGGATTAGGAAAATTCCATACCGTGCCTATCCAGGAGGTGAATCTGAAGCAGATTCTAACCCTCGTCCTCACGACATTGATTTCATGGTCCGGAGCATTTATTATATACCTAGAATAAAGGCTCCTTTGTTGAAGCCAAATAGTGTCTCTCTATGGCTATAAAGGCCTTAAGGGTCTATATAGCCTTATAGGGGCGAAATCATTCACAGACTTCTCATTTTTCCATTTCCCTTCTGAATGAATTGTTGAAGCAACTAAACGAAAGGAACGGGAAGAATGAAAAATAGTAAGGGTCGTATCTAATCCAATACAAAAAAGGAAGCCTCACCTTCTTGGAGATATTCTCAAAGCTGGCCTTGCTGATAAGGGAAAATGAAAGAATAAAGACATCAGCTCCACGGTAACTCAATGGTCTTAATCTATTGTAATCCTCCTGGCCTGCACAACAAATTTAAAATGACTTTCTGCTCCCTTCTGATTCATAACTGAACTAAAAAAGAATGAAGAACTAGTGCACCTGCGGTATCCCACAATCCTAAATTAACAGTGCTTCCATCCACCACAACATTGGCACTAAAATTGTCAAACACAGTTGGGACATAATCCTGTTTATCATAACAATACAAGAGATCAAAACAAGGAAAAGATTTCAATTGAAGCACTTTAGGAAAAAATTCCAGGAAAAAGACGTCCCCTCCACAGGCATAACCAAGAGTCTCATCAAATCAGAAAAGTTAGCTAATCTATTAGTTCCACGATATTCACAAACGCCTCCACCCATCCCACATGGCAATATCTTGAAAAAAGAAACGGGAAATTCAATATTTATTCAATTAGACAAACAAGCCCAACATATGAAAGAACTCCATAAAAACACCCAAAAAGATCCCAAATTTCCATTCCATTTCTAAAATGAACCAAGAACAGAACAAAAAATGACCAAAGAAAGGAAAAAGAAAGAATGACCTACAACAGACAGTAACTTACAGTGGGAAAGGTGTTGCTGGTGTACGAAATGAGCAGGCAAGTTTTACCCACGGCACCATCTCCGACAGTTACACACTTTATAAACCTCGACGCACTCATCTTATCGCCGGCGGCTCCTCTTCCGCACGCAAACTATCGTTGGCCTATATCTCTCCAAATTCTCTACACCACACAGATCAAACAGGAAATTCTCCGCAACGTGAAGTAGTTCCCAGCACACCCACTTCAACTTACGCGATTAACAGCTGGAAAAACAGCAAATCTTCAGAATTAAGCAGAAGTAACCGTAATTTCAAAGTTCGAATCCAAAAAAAAATGATTACAAAATGCATATGCTACGATAAACATACAGTTAAATTAGAATTTTGGAGATGGAAGCAGGGAGCTTTATTAGAAAAGAGGGAGATATGGGAGTGAGTGAGAATAGAAATAGTAGGTAGAGAAAAGGTTGGGCTTTCGCCAGCTAAAAGCCAGCTGCTCCTAATGACACGTGGAACCAAATCATTTGATTCCATACACGTATAAACAATATATAAATAAATAAATAAATAAATAAATAATCATTTGTAAAACAAATATTCACATACACTCCAACTAAAAAACTTCACTTTTTCAATTTTATAAGATAAATATTTGATTTGATTTTAAAAAAATATTTTTTAAATTTAGATATATCGAATATAGATATTTGATTTTCATGAGCATTGCTTATAGTTGTTCAAAAGAGTATTCTCAAAAATCTCAATTAACTGATGTTTAATATCGACTAAATTTCGATATACTTAATCTCGATTAAGCACCGATGAGTTAAATTCAACATTGTTTCATGAGGTTTTTTTATATTTTTGTACGGAAATGTTTTTATAAAAATACATAAAAATCGAATGAAAAATCATGAATATTTATTTTAAAAAATATATGTGTGCTCTTCTTTTTGTTTTGTCTTCAAGATGGTCAATGTCGAAAATGATAAGTTTTATATATATATTTTTCGCATTGTAAAGAATTTAGAATATGGACCAGAGTAGTATTGACCCAATGTACTTATTTCTATAATTTATATTGAGATTAAGGTCGACGTATTAAATGAATATGAATTGAAAATATCAATATGGTATCCAAAAATATATTAATTTTTTTATGATTTAATTTATTTAATCAATTTATAACTTCGAAGAAAAAAATATTTCTTTCCAAATCCTCCAATTTATAATCGGATACACTGACTAATTTCAAATTAAATATCAGCACAAATCCGGACCCATGCTAGGTGGACACTCGAGCATAACCTTATTCTGGTCTTTTAAGCAAAAAAATTACTCGCAACAATTTGTTTGTATTAAAACAATTACATCTTTTTAATAAGTGTAGAAATTAGATTCATATGCAACCAAGAAATAATATATAAAAAAAATTTAAATGCACTCATCTTTCTTGTAAAAGTTCAAGAAAAGTTTTGATTAATCAAAAAAGTGCAATTCAAATATTATATATCTTTTTAATTGTTTGCATTTAGTATCGGCGGCAAGAAAACAAAAGGCGATCATCTTTCTTGTTAAAGTTTCAAGTAATCAAAACAGTGCAACTCAAATCTTATTTAACTCGTGCAGGAGCACAAGAGACATCTTCAACTATTATACCATACAGATCTTGTCACAAAATAACAATGTCAAGTGTTTCTGATAAACAAGTATATAGTCCATCCATCATCAAGAATGGTTCGATAAAATCTGCCAACAATATATTTATGGTGTCATTCATGATATGTATCTATATCTATACATGATAAGTTAATGACAACCAACTGTAATGCATGAAGTAAATATTACAAATTGTTGATTTAGTAATGTGATATTACTAAATAATTAATGATTTTTAAAGAATGAAATATGACATATCTTGGTCATATGAAGTCCAAATGATTTGAGATTTGGATATAACGTAGAAAACTCAAAGATATAGAAGTTTCATGTTTTGAGTTTTGAAAAATTTGATCGTGTGATTGGTCCAAAGGGATGTACCGGTGTTAAAATGTTATATATTATATATTATATTATTTTATTTTATTGATATAATATATAATATAATATAATTAAAAAAAACTAAATTGGATTTGAGTCGGTGGAATTCATTATTCCACCAAACTCAATTGACAGAGGATAGAAACGAATGACAGAGGAGATGAGAGGAAATAGGTTTCAGATTTTCTTTTCGATCGTGCGACTTATCGGTTTATCCAATCGACGAACCGACTTCAATTCTGGAATCGTTGACACGAGGTCTTCGATTTGAGGTATAAATTTTATAGTTTTGGTGATGTTTGAAATTCGTCGATTTCTGGAATAAATCCGATAAATTGTTAAATCATACTGAAATTGAAGATTGTTGAATAGTGTATGATCTTAACGAAGTAGAGAAGATTATTGTGTTGTTGTTTTGAATTATTCCTAATTTATTATAATTAGAGATTTTAATTGTTGAATTGAGATTGGAGAGTTGTTTATTAGTTGTTATTAATTCTGATTGTATATTCGGAGTATACGAAGTATAGGCTACACGTTGATATAAAGTTTTCGCAATTTGACGGATGTTGTAAAATAACCTATTATTTGAAGTTAAATTAATTAGGGTGTATTTGATGGTAGTAATGTGAAGTAAATACACTAGAATATTAAATTGATGAACGATAAGAATTTATAATCGAGTTTTATATTTTGTTGAATTAATTGTTGTTGGGCTATTTGATGTTATACATATTGAGGCTGTTATGATTGTATTGATACGGTGATAATGATCTGATAATTGTTGTTGAATTATTTAGATACAACACAAGCCTCGGGATCAAAGAAATAGCAAAATTTTATATATACTCGATTATCAGGTACGTGTTGACGTACGAGCATATGTTGTTATTGTTTAGTATTGATGAATACTATTGCGTTGAACGATGATAAATCACTGGTATTGGGTGATTTGATATTATATCTGTTGTTGGTTATTATCGTTGATATTGTTGGCTGCCGTTTGTTGGGAGACGTCACATTGATGTTGTTTGTTCGACGATATTGCTGTCGCCGGTATTGGGGTGCGACGTATCGTCGATGTTATTCGTTCAACGATATTGCTGTCGCCGAAGTAGGGGTGCGACGTATCGTTGATGTTATTCGTTCGACGATATTGCTGTCGCCGGTGTTGGGGTGCGACGTATCGTCGATGTTGTTGTTGCAGTAGTATGAGAGTTATGACGCTGATATTGTGGTGGTTTGATTGTCCAGAGACAGCAAAGGGAGTATTTCTGTTATCATTCCAGTTATATTTTATATTGTTGATAATATAACTGTTATGTATTACGATGATGATTGTTGTGTATGATCACCCTTTGGGGGCTGTTTCTGTTGGACATGTTACAAGACTATGCTTTGAAACATGATAGTGGTGAAAGACTAGGTGTGTCTAGTCAAAAAGTCCTGTAGTTGATAGTAGATAGAAACAGTATAGTTTATTGTCTTACTTGAGTTGTATGTGTGTATGTATTATATTGTTTCTGCTGCATTGTCGTAGATAGTGTGGTGATTGCACTATTTTGTCGTATATGCATTATATTATTACGTCGTCGAAAAGAAAATTTTTATGCATATGATGTCACATGTTATATGATTACGTGGCGAGGTTTGGGACGACACACCAACTATTGCCAAATCTGCAAAATGACTTTTTATTGAACAAATCCGAGTACAAGATAAATTAAAAAAAAAAAAAAAAAAACCTCAGA
>NC_133308.1:21167197-21228312 GCF_012295235.1 Primulina huaijiensis
AATCCAAGTAAAAAAAAAAAAAAAAAAAAAAAAAAAAAAAAACCTCAGATCATCCACAATTTGCAGTAAGAGAAACTATGCCTCCAAAAACCAATTACAGACAGTCCAACACAGTTGAAGAGGATATTTTTCACAACAAGAGGAGCTCTTACAGGAAAACCTGGTCTATGACTTCTATTGATTGGGAGATGAACATAAACATCATGGACTTCCTGTTTTGAGACCTCCCCTCGGTCCCGGTCGATAGCATAGCAAACATACACTGTATCGAGAACATTGTCCAGAACATGAACAAAGTAGCCAAGAATCACGATCAACAGTACCCAGGCCATAACAGCAACAAAGTAGGCATTGTCCCCACTCCCCAAGACGCATTCCAGCTTTCAAAATAACACAAACCTGAAAATTCAGACTCCAATTGATGAGGATCAACCCGGAGATATAGATAGCACAAAATATGGAGGGGGAAGCTCAATTAAGAAAATATATATTTCTCTTCTCCATCTATGAAAACAGCTCAGCTCGCAAGACGTAGCAACAAAAGGCAGCTGTTCATATTGAGCAAGGGCAGGTTTGATAAAAAAGAAAAAACATTTAGATCAAAATGTTCTTTAATTGAACCGTGCTATTTTGAGTTTCTTAAGAAGTAAAAATAGCTTCCCATTTGGCTGTGATAATAAAAAACAACTTTTTTTAAATTTTTGAAAAGAAAAGAAAAAATGCGCTGCCCGACCAGATTTCTTGATTTTAGCTTTTTAAAGTTGGTTTCTTGAAGGGATAAAAAACAAAAAAAACCTCACAAAAACAATATTCACAGAGAAAATTTAAAGACAGCATTTTTCTTCTCGTCCAAATGCACTCAATGTAGATGACAATAGCTTACACCAACCAGTATTGTGTAGATTGCAGATAGCACTAGGATAATTCCAGCTAGTATTCGAATAGAAACGGTCTCGACAAATACTGAAGAAAGAAGGTTGCGTTTGAGAAGTTCGTAAGTCATTCTTGTGGCTTTGCAATATGCTTCACCAGTTATGGCTGCAAAGTTTATTGTGAACTTGTTCAGAAAATCGATTACTGACATCAGGGCACTGACACAGCACCGTAGAATGACATTTACAATTCCTGATGTCTCTTCTTGACTAGCATTATCAACCATAGAGCGCACGACACGAACTGCGCTGAAAATTAATCCTGAGAAACATATTTTGCCGGAGGAGTGGCTAAATGCATTTCCGCAATGTTACAAGGAAGAGTCGTGACACAGACAACAGGCGCTGCAATTGTGTTTACAAAACGGAAACAAGTTTATTCAGGGCACAAACACTCAGGATATTTGGCATCAATTTATCGAGAGGTTTTGAATCCACGGTATTTCTACAAGTAGCAAAACAAAACACCTCAACGAACTTCTTATTGCACGCTTTGGCCGCAACTCATCATTTGAGAAGTACCACTGAGCTATAGTTCCACCGATCACATATACCTGAGCTTCCACCATTGCTGCGGCACACCAGAGCATCGTCAAGATGGCCAACGTATAATACGCGGGCACCCATCTATCCTGTTTCCAAACACAATTGTATGCCCCGTTTTCTTCTTCAGGCACAATTTTTCCATTCCTGCTCGAGTATATCAAGAAAAAAACTATGGGCACATAGAACACGAACAACCCCAAAGTAAGAGATAGAAGAACTCCAAACAGACCCAAGTTACTTGACAGTGCATTAGCAGCCACGCTGATGATATTCACTGTTAACTCAACTCTACGCCAGTTTACTATGAATATCCATACGATTACCCCAATTATCAAGAACACAAAAATGAGGACTAAAAATCGATAAGATAAGGGAAAAGCATCACTACATGTGGAGCTCACATTGCAAGCAACAAACCAATAAACATTGACGAAAATTGGGACTATCACAAAAAATGGAAGCGAAGCATACACTATCTGTTTTGTGTAGCGTTTAATCAACAAAAGCACTAAAAACACAAAGGGCAAGCTCAAAATTAGGGTGATTACAAGAGTCCATATCAAACTATTCAAAACACTGGATCCAAAGGAGTTCAAAGATGTGGGATTGCTACAAAGAGATAAATAATCCATCAGACTATAAAGTAGAATCGATTCTTGGGGAGTTGACGAAGCGGAGTTGTAAAAAGCAGGGGAATTTCCATGCACAATCTCAGAAAGATTCGATTTCGAGGCATTCAAAGAAGTGGGGTATTCACCAAAAGCTGAACTCAAAATATTCCACTCCGTAGAATTCAAAGAAAAGGGAGAGCCAAAATCCCGAATGGTGCAAGAAGATAAGGAGGTGTTGTAAACAAAAGAGGAAACTTGGTAGCGGTGAGGATTTCTGTTAACAGCTGCGAAAATTCCGAAGCCGAAAGCGCAGAGAACAAGAACCCAAAAGAGAACAAGGAAAGGCAAATCTTTAAAAAAGCGAGGGCCATAATTGTAAGAGATCTGAAGGTACTGAGCTTGGTGTTATTCAGTTTCAGAAATCGAAGCGGCGGAGGGTTCGAGTGAAGGGAATTGGAGGGAAAGGAGTGGCTGAGTGGTGGTGGGTTCGTGGAGGGTGAAAATCAGCTTGCTCGGGTCCTCACCACCGCCCATTTGGCGGCGGAAGCCATACGTTCGCTAGAGAAGGTGATGGTATTTTTGACTATTTTTCCTGAGCTGGGAATTGTGAATCTTGATTGCTAGGTCGGTTTACGAGAGTGTAAATTGTAAACGTTTAACAAAAGTTGGAGATTTGTTCACAAATTTTGCAAAGTTGGAAAAAGAAAACTTGAATTTTTTTAAATTAAAACCCATATTTTTTTTTTATTTTGTTTTGGATTGCAAGATTTATCACTAACTAAAATTCGCATTTTTCCCAAGTAAATTTCTATTACTTTAAGGTCATAATACGCAATACCTTGTAAATAATGTTATCGATTTCCTGATAATTTTCTTTGATCTATGTTAATTGTTTGAAAAAACAGAACTTTTTAATGGAATTTTGAAAGAAAGAACTCTCGAAATAATAACAAATATATATCCAAATATCAGTTGGACAAGACCTCTGATGCGATCCGTGCGAAATGGACGAACAGGGTCGGATGCTCCACCGAATCTGCTATCAACAAGATGAGGAAAGTATGAGCAGGTGAGCTATGGCTTCCACTGTGACCTGCAGACAAGGAGATGAACTCGTGAATAGACGCCGTAGGGGTGTCCGACGTGGCCACTCCGATGCTTAAGTTAGTGAATGACTCAACAAAAGACCAATGTAACCAAGTGATGGTTGTGATATTGGTGTACAATAAATGAGTAGTAAATGTGTGTATTCAATATCTGAATCCTCCAAATACAAAGAGAAAACCTGATATTTATAGTAGGCAAAGTAATGATAACCTCGTTTTTCGTGCTACCTACTAATTATAGTAGGACGGCTGATTGTACCCTATATTCTGACATGTCAAATATCATATTAATCACATCTAGTCTACCTGATTTTGTCAACCACTTGGATCGGTGTCAGAGATGGGACAACAGCCCGCACCCTACTCTGCTAGTACACTTGAGTGTAGTGCTCATACCGAGATGGTCTGGATAGAAAGTCTCCCGAAAGCTTACATAAGAACCCGGGCGCCCAATAGCCCGGGGAGAAGACGTCCCGGTCGTTCAACTACTCGGTTTCTGGTGACACTTCTAATAGTTTTACCTTGATTTGAGCTATCTGCTAGTTATCCCGGGTCGTCCGTGACCCAGACTTCTTTGTAGACATCACCAATCGTCTCGGATCACCCATGATCCGGGCACAATCCATGACCCGGGACATCCCAGGACATCATCAACCTCCTTAAGTTTTTCCCATTAAAAAGATTGTTTCTGATAGTCACTGATTCACTTGGGGCCAACTTGATGAACTTATTTGTAACACTTGCATGTGCAAACATAAAATGGTCCAAGACAACTTGAAGAACTCATTTATTACTAGATTTCGTGCTATTTTTCATGTTTGTTTCCTTGTGGATTACTAAATCGACCCCGAGGTCACTCGTTATTTAAAAATGTCGGTAGAAAAGTCAAAGAATCAATAAATGGGCTGGCTGCAAAATTTGAAGACGGAACAGTTGGCAGAATTGACTAATATTTCAAAAGAGAAAACGCGTTTTTATACGCGTTTTCACACGGTCAAGGGGCTCTATAAATAGAGCTCCCCCCTTCATTCTAAAATTATCCCTTCTTCGAGTTTTCTCTCATCTTATAATATTCTATAATATTTGTGAGGTGTTTGTTCTCCTGTATTAAGAGAGTGTGTGTTCTCTTTGGAAACACAGTGAGTGAGTTGTACACCACAAAATATTATAGTGGAAATTCTTTTCATCTTGCTCGTGGTTTTTACCCTAATAATTTTTAGGGGTTTTCCACGTAAATCTCGGTGTCCAGTTTATTCTTTATTTTCGGGTTTTTATTATCTCAAATTCCGCACGTGGGACCAACAAGTGGTATCAGAGCCTTGGTTTAAAATTTCTTAAAATTCTGAGTATGCTCTGTGGTTGCAGCCTAGACTGATCTTCCACATCAGAAAAGATTTTTTGAGATTTTTTATTTAAGGCGGGATTATTTTGTTCAGTCTACTAAAATTGTTCTAGACATAATGGCGGGCAGGTACGAGATAGCAAAGTTCAACGGAAGCAATTTTATGCTGTGGAAAATAAAGATACAAGCAGTTTTAAGAAAGGAGAATTGCTTGGCGGCTATTGGAGACAGACCGGTGGAGATTACATATGATGGAAAGTGGAATGATATGAATGACAACGCTGTTGCCAATTTACACTTGGCTATAGCAGACGATGTTTTGTCAAGTATCTCTGAGATAAAAACAGCCAAAGTTATCTGGGATACTCTGACAAAGATGTACTAGGTCAAGTCGCTACACAACATGATTTTCCTAAAGAGAAGGCTTTATACTCTTCGAATGGCGGAATCTTCATCGATGACCGACCATATCAACACACTGAATACTCTATTTGCCCAACTCACTTCCATGGGGCATAAAATAGGGGAAAATGAACGTGCGGAGCTTTTACTTCAAAGTCTACCAGATTCATATGATCAACTTATCATCAACATTACCAACAATATTCTTTTGGGCTCTCTAAGATTCGACGATGTCTTAACTGCGGTTCTCGGTGAAGAAAGCCGGCGCAAGAATAAGGAAGATATGTTGGTAACATCGAAGCAGGCGGAGGCTTTACCGATGATAAGAGGAAGATTTATGGACCGTGACTCTAGTGGGAGTCAAAGACGAGGTAGATCAAAATCGAGAAGTAAGAAGAAAAATATTTACTGCTTTAAATGTGGCGGTAAAGGGCACTTCAAGAAAGAGTGTACGAGTATCGAGAAGAGTTCTCAAGGAAATGTGGCCAGTACTTCAGGCAGTGGTGAAATATTATTCAGCGAAGCAGCAACTGTTGCAGAAGGCAGACACAAATTTTGTGACACATGGATTATGGATTCAGGAGCGACGTGGCACATGACGTCTCGGAGAGAATGGTTTGATCATTATGAACCAGTCTCAGGAGGATCTGTATTCATGGGAAATGATCATGCCTTGGAAATCGCTGGGGTCGGTACTATCAAAATTAAAATGTTTGATGGCACCATTCGCACCATACAGGAGGTACGACATGTGAAAGGACTGACGAAAAATCTTTTGTCCTTGGGGCAATTGGATGACATCGGGTGCAAAACTCGGATCGAGAACGGGATCATGAAAATTGTGAAAGGCGCGCTTGTGGTTATGAAGGCGGAAAAGGTTGCTGCAAATCTGTATGTACTTTTGGGAGAAACACACAAAGAGGCGGAACTAGCTGTTGCATCAAATGGTTCAGGAGAAGAATTAACAGTGTTATGGCATAGAAAGCTCGGGCATATGTCAGAACGGGGGTTGAAAATTCTCTCAGAACGGAAGCTGCTGCCGGGACTTACAAAAGTGTCACTACCCTTTTGTGAGCATTGTGTTACCAGTAAACAACACAGATTAAAGTTTGGCACTTCTACTGCCAGGAGCAAAAGCATATTGGAGCTGATTCATTCGGATGTTTGGCAAGCACCGGTTGTATCCCTAGGAGGAGCGAGATATTTTGTCTCGTTCATTGATGATTTCTCTAGGAGATGTTGGGTGTATCCAATCAAGAAGAAATCAGATGCTTTCCAGATCTTCAAAGATTTCAAAGCGCGGGTTGAACTTGATTCAGAAAAGAAAATCAAGTGTCTGAGGACTGACAATGGAGGAGAATATACCAGTGACGAATTTGATGCATATTGTCAACATGAGGGCATCAAAAGACAGTTTACGACGGCTTACACACCTCAACAGAATGGAGTGGCGGAGCGGATGAACAGAACCTTGTTGGACAGAACAAGAGCTATGTTGAGGACTGCAGGTCTAGAAAAGTCATTTTGGGCAGAAGCAGTCAAAACCGCTTGTTATATTATCAATCGTTCTCCTTCAGTGGCGATTGATCTGAAGACTCCGATGGAGATGTGGACCGGGAAGCCGACAGATTATTCTCATTTGCATACATTTGGAAGTCCTGTGTACGTTCTGTACAATGAGCAAGAAAGATCGAAGTTGGATTCAAAATCCAGAAAATGTATCTTCTTAGGATATGCTGATGGAGTAAAGGGGTTTCGCTTGTGGGATCCTACTGTTCACAAGCTTGTCATCAGCAGGGATGTTATCTTCGAGGAAGATAAAGTAAAGGGAGACAAAGGCACACCGAATTCAGAAACTACTATTTTTCAGGTGGAAAATAAGACAGACGAAGGTCAAGTTTCTTGTGAAGCAGTACCAGAGCACGAAGAACAAGAACATGTTGAGTCTGAAGTTTCCAATGTGAGGCAGTCAACTCGAGACAGAAGACCACCAGGTTGGCTTTCAGATTATGTCACTGAAAGCAATATTGCATATTGTCTATTATCAGAGGATGGTGAGCCATCGAGTTTCCACGAGGCTACTCAAAGCTCGGATGTATCTTTGTGGATGATAGCAATGCAAGAAGAGTTGGAGGCATTAGACAGAAATAAAACTTGGGATCTTGTTACACTACCACGAGGAAGGAAAGCCATTGGAAACAGATGGGTCTATAAGATCAAGCGTGATGGCAATAACCAAGTGGAGCGGTATCGTGCTAGATTGGTGGTAAAAGGGTATGCTCAGAAAGAAGGCATTGACTTCAATGAGATATTTTCTCCTGTGGTTCGGCTTACAACAGTCAGAGTGGTGCTGGCATTGTGTGCGGTGTTTGACCTACATCTAGAACAGCTAGATGTGAAAACGGCGTTTCTTCATGGAGATCTTGAAGAAGAAATCTATATGCTCCAGCCAGAAGGTTTTGCGGAAAAAGGCAAAGAGAACTTGGTTTGCAGGTTGAACAAATCTCTGTACGGTCTCAAACAGGCGCCGAGATGTTGGTACAAGAGATTTGATTCCTATATCATGAGCCTCGGATACAACAGACTGAGTGCAGACCCTTGTACGTATTTCAAGAGGTCTGGTGATGATTATATCATTTTGTTGTTGTATGTGGACGACATGTTGGTAGCAGGCCCCAACAAAGATCAGGTCCAAGGATTGAAGGCACAGTTGGCTAGGGAATTTGATATGAAGGACTTGGGACCAGCAAACAAGATTCTAGGGATGCAAGTTCACCGAGACAGAAGTAACAGAAAGATTTGGCTTTCCCAGAAAAATTATTTGAAGAAAGTCTTGCAACGCTTCAACATGCAAGATAGTAAGCCAATTTCGACCCCTCTTCCTGTTAACTTCAAGTTATCATCCGAGATGTGTCCTAGCAGTGAAGCAGAGAGGATTGAGATGTCTCGAGTACCATATGCATCAGCAGTGGGAAGTTTGATGTTCGCCATGATCTGTACAAGACCGGACATTGCTCAAGCAGTGGGAGCAGTTAGTCGGTATATGGCGAATCCTGGAAGAGAGGATTGGAGCACTGTTAAGATGATCCTTAGATACATTAAGGGTACCTCGAATGCTGCATTATGTTATGGAGGATCGGATTTTACACTCAGGGGCTATGTCGATTCAGATTATGCAGGTGATCCTGATAAGAGGAAATCTACTACTGGTTATGTGTTTACACTTGCAGGAGGAGCAGTAAGCTGGGTTTCAAAACTGCAGACAGTTGTAGCGCTATCTACAACAGAGGCAGAATACATGGCAGCTACTCAAGGTTGCAAGGAGGCAATATGGATTAAAAGGTTATGGGAGGAGATTGGGCACAAACAAGAGAATGTTCATTTGTTTTGTGACAGTCAGAGTGCCTTGCACATCGCAAGGAATCCAGCCTTTCATTCCAGGACGAAACATATTGGAGTACAATTTCACTTTGTGCGGGAAGTAGTAGAAGAAGGAAGCTTGGATATGCAGAAGATCCATACAAAGGATAACATAGCTGATTTTCTGATCAGGCCAGTGAACACTGATAAGTTTGAGTGGTGTAGATCCTCAAGTGGCCTAGCGCAAACGTAAGCAGCATGTAATGGCAAGATTGAAAGGATGTGTGGAGATGTGTTTGATTCTCAATCAAATCTCCAAGTGGGAGAAATGTCGGTAGAAAAGTCAAAGAATCAATAAATGGGCTGGCTGCAAAATTTGAAGACGGAACGGTTGGCAGAATTGACTAATATTTCAAAAGAGAAAACGCGTTTTTAGAGCTCCCCCCTTCATTCTGAAATTATCCCTTCTTCGAGTTTTCTCTCATTTTATAATATTCTATAATATTTGTGAGGTGTTTGTTCTCCTGTATTAAGAGAGTATGTGTTCTCTTTGGAAACACAGTGAGTGATTTGTACACCACAAAATATTATAGTGGAAATTCATTTCATCTTGTTCGTGGTTTTTACCCTAATAATTTTTAGGGGTTTTCCACGTAAATCTCGGTGTCCAGTTTATTCTTTATTTTCGGGTTTTTATTATCTCAAATTCCGCACGTGGGACCAACAAAAAAAACATGCCATCATAACCAGTCGATGAATAAGTCGACCGCGTTGGATCTTTCGGACGATTGTCGCAAGATCTTTTGAAGGTCTGCATACAAAAAGTTTTTCCAGAATTGTGATGATCTTTTGAGTAGCATTCCATCTTCTGTATATCTATCAGCAGCAAAGCCAGAAGCTTCGCAGAGGGCTTGAGAGAGGCGAAACTTAAGTTTTTGTTTGTATATTTTCTCTCAAAAAACTAATCAGACATCGTGCAAACTGCAAATTAACAAAAACAGGATCAAAAACCCGAAAACCAAAGAGGAAAAGAAATCTCAATTGGATCCAAATAAATAGGCAATCACTGAATCATACATAAATTACTCACAACTGCGAGTTCAGAAAAAAAAGTAATAAAAATTTAGAGGGATGTATTTAATTTCTGGTAATTGCATAAAGTAATTCAAACAAATATGTGAGCTAATTGTATCTCAAGTAGTATCAAAATATGTTTATAAAAAATTTTCTTTTATATAAATTAAAATTTAAAATTGGAGGAGATACTTTCATTTTCTTGTAATCAAATTTATGGTTTGTAAACTTACATACAAGGTCTTATTCGTAAGTTGTTGTAGCGTTTACATATTTGATTATTAATGTTGCAACTTAAATCTTATTCGGCCGTACAAGTTATATTTATGTGTTTCCAAAAATTAAGAAGAACGAGGAGTAGAACCGGAACAAAAAAATTTGTTTTTTTTTTTTTTATGGAATGAATTTATTTCAAGTTTGTGCTTCTGATATATATTTTTATCCCTAGTTATGGTTAACCATTTTGTATGTAAACATAAAAAATACAAATTAACATAGCATGCGACAAACAATAAATTTAAATAAATAATTTGTGATTATAACACAACTCATCACATTAAATCAAAATGATATATTCCCATGTGAATTCATTAATGTTGTCATAGATTGTGGTGTTATAATGTGGAGATTTGGTGAAATTTTAGTCAAACTGCAACTCATTTTTAACAGTAAAATGGAAGTTTGCTCTTCCAAGAACTCATTATTCAAATTCCAGACAACTTAGGCCAAGTGAAACTATTGTGTCTTCGAATCGACAAACAAATTTTTTTTTAAAATTTAATTTTTAAAAAATAAAATTTAGACATTAATATATATTATGACCATATGGGAGATTGGGTTAATCTTGGAAAGAGCAACATTTAATTTAATCACAAATTAACAGCCTAAGTCATCCCAAAACCCATGTGAAGTCGAGCCCTCACAACAATCTATAAAATCTTGGGTAGAGTTCTTGCTACTCCAAGTACGTTGTCCAAAGGAGCAAACTTAAGGGCCAATATCAAACCTAAGAGGATTATTTCACGATATCATAAAGATGCTACACAATTGCATTTGATGGTCCAAAATTATTGTTGTGTATGAGTTCCATTGAAAAAAGAAAGACAAAAACTCATATGAGATCGTCTCACAGATCAAATTTGTGATACGGATCTTCGATCTGACTCGACTCATGAAAAAAATATTACTTTAAAGTAAAAAAAAAATCGATTTTCATTGTAGATATGAATCGGATTGACACATCTCATGGACATAAGCGGAGGTATATGAGCAAGAGTGGGCTAGTATACGAGCCCAAGTAATTAAAAATATTTAGCTTACCATGGATTTTATTTTTGGGTCAAAGTAGTTCAATCATGACTCATTCTATTCTTTATATATATATATCAATTTTAACCCATCACACGAGAAGAGAGTCTGAATTTTTTAATTAATATTATTTAACTATCGATTGCAACCCCATACTCTATAGTAGCATCTCATGGTCTGTCATAATGATAGGATAAAATTAAAATAAAATGATATTAACATCGGATTGACCCAAATCTTACTGTCATTATCTCTCATGAGATGGAATTATATAATCTTATTTATTTATATTTATTTACTACCTAGAAAAGGACAAGAAATAGATACTAAAGAAAAAGACATGACACGTGAAAGTACCAACGTAAGCATTTTTGTCCACAAACACGAGTAATAGTCGCATTCGATGCCCAAGTAATTAATATTTTACCTTGTTTAGGATAAATGATCATAAATATTCTACCTTTTTAAAATAACTATTGTGATAAATTTCTTTTTAAGATATAGAAATAAATTATCTACATGAACATGCCTCCTCTCATGCTCTCTTTTATGATGTTAGAATCAGCACACATTACAATTCGATGAATATTGGATATATCTTATAATGACGACTGACGTAATAGCATATAAACCATGTTAGTCAGGTAAATTATACTGGACAAGTCTTGTGTGACAAAAACTCCTACAAAGAGATTTTTGTGATGAAAATCGAACTTATGATCATTGGTCAAATGTTCACCTACTCCATCAACTCGAATATCCAAAACATCTCCTCTCACATTTTTTGTAACATGCATATTGTTCAATTACTGATCGAAATATTTTGTTTCACTTTGTGTTATGTTTATTGCTATACGCTTATCCTTAATTTTTATCATTAGGTAAATCTCAATTTTATAGAGGATATTACAACCAAAAAACATTATATCACTGAAAAAGAACATGATACTTGTGTAATTAGGACAAAAGTGTTACAACATATACATACATGTGTAGTCGAAGAAATATATATATTAACGTATGTATTTTATTTATTTCTGAAAAATCAAGAGACAAAAACATCTCCTACTAAAGAATAGAAAATCATTTGCTCATGAAACCAATCTTATATTGCTAATGGAATTTATAACATGGTTTTTTATTCCCTATGCAATTAATTATTTATTGATTATTGGTAAAAAAAAAAATTGTAAAATGTACTAATGTAAGTCAATTAAGGACCATTAACAATGATTAAAGAGAGTTAATTAATTAAACCATAAATTTAGTAAGTTCAAATTTTTTAACATAGAACGAAGCATTTAATGTGAGCGTGACATCCAGCGGTATCTGGACATAACTCTATTATTTTAAAGCAAACGAAGGCCGTGCGATTCAACGCTCGACAAATATATACCGTCGGATCAATATTAAATGCTCCACCTGCTCGCGTTCCCTCTCTTTCTCTCCTCTCTGGAACGCTTCAGCTAACTTCCATAGCCACCACCTCCGCCACGTACGCTATTGTTTACCCTTTTATCCAACTTTCCAGCTGAATTTCCCAACTGGGTTCAGGTTCTCATCCTCAGAAGAGATGAAGTTCCGGTGGGTTGAAAAGTATGTGCTTTTTCGTGATCAGAACTTGGTTTTCTTGCTGTTTTTTTCCTGTTTATGTAGCAAAGTTTCGAGCTTGGGAACAATGTCGTCCATCGCAATTTCTTATGGTGAAAATGGACCGGTTTTCTGTGGGATAAAGTCTGATGGTTCCCATTTAGCTAGTTGCTATGGCTCCAACTCGGCTATAGTTCGTGCTACTCCGAATCATTCGCCTTTTTTTGGTTTGACAGCTGGAAATGGATTTGTTTGTGGTCTTGAGATGGATTCGAACCAACCCTTTTGCTGGGGGAATACGCCATTTATTCCAATGGGGGTACCTCAACCTATGGTCAAGAATTCAGAGTACTTAGAAATTAGTGCTGGGGATCATCACTTGTGCGGTTTGAGAAAACCCTTGATGGAAAAGTTGAGAAACTCTTCGTTAATTGATTGTTGGGGTTATAATATGACCAAAAGTTACGACATTGATGGGCAGATCCAGTCTATTTCTGCAGGTTCCGAGTTTAATTGTGGCTTGTTTGCTCGGAATAGAAGTGTCTTTTGCTGGGGTGATGAGACTGGAAGTAATGTGATTTCTTTGATTCCTAAGGAGTTGAGGTTCTGGAAGATTGCAGCTGGGGGGTTTCACGTTTGTGGGATTTTGGAAGGGGTGAATTCGAGAGTGATTTGTTGGGGCAGGAGCTTGGATCTTGAAGAAGAAATTTATGTTGGTTCTGTGATAAATTCTGGGCATCTGAATGTGGATTTGTCTCCTGAGGATTCTATGCTTTCTGTAGTTGGGGGAAGGTTTCATGCTTGTGCGATCAGAAGTAATGATAGAGGAGTTGTTTGTTGGGGTTATAGTGTCGAAAGAAGCACGCCACCACCTAATGGTGTTAAACTTTATGAGATTGCAGCCGGCGATTACTTCACTTGTGGAGTTCTGGCTGAATCTTCTCTCTTGCCTGTTTGTTGGGGTGCAGGTTTTCCTTCAGCCCTGCCATTGGCGGTTTCACCCGGCGTCTGCAAGCCTGCGCCTTGTTCGAAAGGTTTTTACGAGTTCAACAATGCGAGTTCCCCTTGCAAGTCTTCCGGATCCAACATTTGTTTGCCTTGTAGCAGTGGCTGTCCCAGTGAAATGTATCAGATTTCTGAATGCAGTTTGACATCAGATAGGCAATGTGGTTTTAATTGTTCAAGTTGCGACTCCGGCAAGTGCCATTCAAACTGCTCCACTGCTGCTAATTCTGGAGGAAGGAATGCAAAGTTTTGGTCGATGCAATTGCCCATAATTTTTTCTGAGATTTCGTTTGCTGTGTTCTTGGTATGTGCTGTATCTTTGACTTCAATTCTTTATGTTAGATACAAGTTAAGAAACTGTAGGTGCTCTGCTAAGTCCAAGAAAAGTAGTGGGAATGGTTCTTTTCATAAGGAGACTGGGAAAATTAGGCCGGATTTAGATGAGCTAAAGATTAGGAGGGCTCAGAAGTTTACATACGAAGAACTTGAGAAAGCTGCGGATGGTTTTAAGGAAGAAACTTTGGTCGGTAAAGGTAGTTTCTCGTGCGTGTTTAAAGGCGTTTTGAAGGATGGTACCGTTGTTGCAGTCAAGAGGGCTATTGTATCTCCTGATATGAAGAACTCGAAAGAGTTTCATACTGAACTTGACTTGCTTTCAAGGCTAAATCATGCACATTTACTTAATTTGCTAGGCTATTGTGAAGATGGAGGTGAGAGGCTTTTGGTTTACGAGTTTATGGCGAATGGTTCCTTGCATCAACATCTCCATGGTAAAAATCAGGAGCTAAAAGAACAACTAGATTGGGTGAGAAGGGTGACTATTGCTGTCCAAGCGGCTCGTGGGATTGAATATCTACATGGTTATGCTTGTCCCCCGGTAATCCACCGGGACATAAAATCGTCAAATATCCTCATTGATGAAGAGCACAATGCCCGTGTGTCGGACTTTGGCCTCTCACTATTAGGGCCTACTAATAGTAGCTCCCCTTTGGCTGAATTGCCAGCAGGAACACTCGGTTATCTAGATCCTGAGTACTATCGGCTTCACTACCTCACGACCAAGTCTGATGTTTATAGCTTCGGTGTTCTACTTTTGGAAATTCTTAGCGGTCGAAAAGCCATCGACTTGCAGTATGAAGAAGGAAACATTGTCGAATGGGCCGTCCCTCTAATCAAAGCAGGTGAAATAGAAAGCATTTTGGATCCAGTTTTGAAACCTCCAGTGGAACTTGAAGCTCTGAAACGTATTGCGAACATCGCTAGCAAATGTGTGCGAATGAGAGGAAAAGAGAGGCCATCAATGGATAAAGCGACGACGGCTTTGGAGCGTGCCCTGGCTCTGCTAATGGGCAGCCCATGTAACGAGCAGCCTATCTTGCCAACCGAGGTGGTTTTAGGAAGCAGCAGATTGCATAACAAGTCTTCTCAAAGATCCGGGAACCGTTCAACCTCAGAAACTGATGGAGCAGACACAGAGGATCAAAGAATCGAGTTTCGAGCTCCATCATGGATCACTTTTCCTAGCGTTGCATCTTCACAAAGGAGGAAATCTTCTGTTTCTGACTCGGATCTTGATGGAAAGAACCTGCAGGAAGCAAGAAACCCGTGCAATGGCACGGGTGCTGCGGATGGATTGAGAAGTCTTGTCGAAGAGATCGGGCCAGCATCTCCTCAAGAACACTTGTACTTGCAGCACAACTTCTAGCAAAAAATTTCAGTCTTTAGCGTTGTTAAATTATAATCAATCAACGAGAGAAATGCACAGAATGTAGAAGAAATACTCTCTAATGGATAAATATTTCTTGAGACTTTGTTGTAATTCATATCTTTGATTAATTTTTTTACCTAGCAGCATATGAAAGAAACTAATTTGAAAGATAAAACATTGCCATCATATGCCGATTTTTCATGAAACTACTGAAGATTTTCTGCAAAAAAGAATCCACTTTACCCTTCACGATTTGGATGAACATGGCCTCTTGCTTCTGCATTCTACAGGTTTTACAACAAAATCTATTCATTATTAGCCCCTTTTTTTGCGGGTGGTTTTTATGTATTTCACCAAGCACCATCGGTGCCAAGATTGACGCCAATTAGAAGAATATTTCAGGTACCCGGTGACTAAAAGACATCTACTTTTGGACAGCCTGTAGTCTTTAGAACTGATGTGAATCATTTGGTCCCCTTAGGCCAAAGATTATCTTGGGGTCTATTTCAAATGCTACAACAATATGGCCCATTAAAGAACTCGATATATTCCTCCTCCTCACACTACACCTTATCTTGAAAGCAAATCATAGTTGGCAACAATATTCAACCATTTACTCCTGCAATATTAAGGATTTTGGATCGACGAACAAAACCGAAATAGAGAAGCAAAGTTGCAATGGGCAAGAATTTAGAACTAGGTTGCTAAAAAATCCAGTGTTTGAATTATTGAAATGGACTCCATATTTATATGCTTAAACTAAAGACATTGATAGCTCCATCACTTCCATACTCCATGTGATTAATAGCTCACTTCCTCACTGCTACAATTAATATAGTACTGCACGTAGGAAGACAAAATGGTTGTTTATGAATTTCGTATTATACTATGAAATTGACTATATGTTATTAATAGTGCAGTTGATTTGCATATTAATACTTTTAAAACAATTCAATGCAAGCCACAATTTTCATTCATAGAAGTTTAAAATTTTCAACAATAATGTGAATTTTGGATTCAAGATGCCGAACATAGAGAAGTTTTACGATATCCATTTTAATTTTATAATATAGTTATTTGTTACAATTGTGGTAAAATATAATGGTCCCTTTGCAAAGGCATGCAAAGTTTAGGCCATGTTTGTTGTCCTCCCACGCCTTCTTAGAACCATCCCCACCCTAGCTCTCCCACATACAAATAATGTAACCTAAGGCACCAAACCATTTTCTCTAGTACAGTTTGGCACTTTTCTCTTTCCCCGCTATTTAAATTGTATATCAACACAAACGACACGTTTGGATAGCTATGTCGCATGGCCGATCACTACAACAACACGAGTATGCAAAGAAAATATCATGTGATTGATTTGTGATTTGTGCATTTTTGCCTGCTCAATTGGAGACGTGGGAAAGAGGCAAATATATATATGGACTGAATTTAAGTCAGTTCGGTTGTTGTTTTGTGCTTTGTCATTGATGCTCTTCCCTGCCTTTGTTCATCACGGGAAAGACACCATTTACATAAAGTTGTAGGAGTCACATTTCACTCTTTTTGCGAGTTGGACATCACAGCACTTAGCCTCCTTTGGATAAGTTTTTTGACATGCAAACAATCGAAACCTTATGTTGTTATTGTTAGAGATTTTCTAAAAATCATGTTTCTTTACGTATATATAAACATGATAAACAAATATGCGGAAGCTAAATCGAGCGTTACCTCCAGCCATTGAATCATCTTTAAGTATTTTGATTTTCCTCCGATTGAAGCCTTCTAAACACTCCAATCTCTCTATAGATGATGTATTATTCTGTATGAGATTGTATGTTTAGGGACCTCAAACGCTTGTATATATATATAGGCGTCTCATACCATCAATGAGTTAATGCGGGAGCCTAATTGTCAAAAGAAGATGTACGTGCACGTCTCAATTTTCTAAAGATGAGGCGTGTACTTATATTTTGTCAAAAATTTGTAGGCAATGGCCGTCGCCATTTTCTACACGTTTTCTTCCTTTCTGATATGAGTCATTTTTCTTACAGCTATGGCCAATACATTTCCCGAAGATAACAAAAGGGAGAGACGGCTAATAGGAGTGGTGAAGGACCGCTGAAAAAAAATTTTGTATATAATTTTCCAACCTTCAAAATATAATAAATCACAGATCTCTTGCACATGTGTTTGATGCCTTGGAATTAAGCCTTTTTTGGCGTTGAGATCAGCCTAAAGTCAAATAAGACAAGTCGACAATTTTGGAGGATTTTTTGGCGATACCAGATGATTCTTATGAAAATATATATATTTTTTTGGTGGAAACAGGTTAGCCAACGAACAAAATCCATCGATTGGCCGCGATGCCAATGTTTAAGGGCAAATTATATCCGTCAGGCCTTCGAACCAGCTTTATTTCAGTTTCTGGTAATTTTTTTTATTTTGGTAATCAATGGACTTGGGAAATTCGAATTGTGTTTCTTTGTTTCCTAGGTCATAGTTTGTGTTTTACTGAATTTATGCACTTTCCATTTATAGAAACTAGGAAGTAGCGCACGTGGTATCTCGATCATTATTGGCCAAGATAATTATGTGTGGTAGATTTTAACTTAAATTATATAATAAAAAATTATGTATAAGACAATGCGATGATGATATAATCAGTCAATCAAATTAATAAATGTTTAAAAAATATAAGAATGAACATTTATTAATAGATAAATTGTAATTTAGGATATAAATAAAATAAAATAAAAATGCGTCATCATAATTTTTTTAGAAAACATACGAATCTTGTTAAATGATGTCATATTGATTGTAGATATCAACGTTCAAGAAAAACCTTTCTGATACCAGTTGTTAGGATCGGGAAAGAGTTCAGAGGGGGTGAATAAACTCTTTAAAAATATTTGCTTTTTAAAATTAGTTTTCAATCGTTTTTAGGCGGTTGAAAGTTTTTCTTGAACTGTCAAAAATATGAACCACTTGAAAAGTGCAGAAAAAGGTTCACAATTACTAATGATAGCTTCAGCTGGTGGGCAACAAGAAACACTTCAAAAAGTAAGTGCACGCGAAAAGTAAAGACGCAGGATTTTTATGGATGTTCGGAGATAAAAACTCATACGTCATCCTTTCTTCCTCTTTAAGAAGGATTCCACTAAAAGACTTTGGCTTTACAAACTTCTTGCAACAATCCATTCCAATCGGGACTTATCACACTGTCTGTTTTGGAACTCTAAGTGATCACTTTACACTTCTGAATTTTATGAACCCTCGGTTCACCAGACAACACAATCAATCAAATAACCAAAGGTTACTGATAAAAGAAAACTGTATGTTTTGAGTAGCATGAAATTGATCCTTGAATGATTAGATATCTTTCTACTTAGTGTGTGCTTGATGAGCGATGAAATATGTAAACTTTAAGAGCGCTCAGATCTTTGAGTATGCAAGCTTCAGTAGTGTGTCATTCGCGTGGTTGAAAATCTTTTAAATTGATCGAACTATTATCTGCATTCTTCAGCTCTTCTTTTATAAGCTATCATCCCAACTCTCGGAAAAGATACATAACGTAAACTTGTAGCATTGGAATGATGTGTCACTATTAGCTGCAACTTCATTAAATGTTCTTCAGCAAAACATTTAGTGTTCTCTTTACTTTCACAGCCTTGAATTACGTTTCTTGAATAGTTGCTACTTAGTATCCTTTTGTGGCAACTGATATTAACATCAGAACTTGTAGGATGTATAAGCAATCTTTCTATTCTGGGATAGTGACATTAATGCAGATCTTTATCGGGACTGGAGCAGGACATAGTTGACTTTTAGTGATGCAAAATCATTGAATACCCTGAGCCGGTCAGAGAATATCTTTCATTAAGAGAGCAATAAATAGCTCTTAAATAAACGGTTTGAAGACTTTGAACAGTGGGTTGAAAGTCTTCTGAACGGTTGAAACTACTTCAAGCTGTAGGCGGACATCCGGTTGAAAGTTCAAGCGGTCGAAGACCAAGCGGTTGAAATGGTTCTTTCTATGCAAAAAAGATTGCAGTTGTTTCCTGAAACAGTTAGGTGTTGTTTTGATTTTGTCAATCACCAAAACTTTAGGGTAATAATAATTTCACAATATTTTTTTAATTTTATCGATATTTATCATGATATCGATTAAACTTCATCTACACAAAATACATTTCTCCGAAATAACAAAATAAAAATAAGAGATTTTAACTATTTAGCTTATGAGAATTATCCTGGATCTTTGCATGTGCTTGAAATTTTTTGAAAATTCAATTGATATTTTATCTTAAACGCAAAACTTTCAAGTAAGAAAATAAAACAATCGAATTATTATCGATGATTACGCATAGATCTTGAGTGACTTTAGCTCGGTTTGAAAATCGAACTCAAAATAATCTCTCGGTGTTGTGTTCATTTTTGAACATTTCAATAACAGACTATTGTAGTAGCTCTATAAATTTTAACAGTATTTATTCACCCTCTCAACGTAGAGAAAATATTTATGTTGGTTATCTTGAATATATATGTCATTTTATCCACAACATATTACTTTTTGTGGATATATATTATAAGTTCAGTGTCTTAATTAGCATGTATTTTCACTATAATTTGATTATATGAAAGATAAATAAGTTTATTGTTTATTTTTACATTAGTTTGACTTCTAGATTCTCATTACATCTATAATAATATTCAAATTTTGTTTATTAATAAATGAAATTTCATAATAAAGACCAACTCATAATGATTAAAATTTTGAATTATAAATCTTCAAAATATGACATAAAAAAGTAATTGGTAAAAAAAACTATCGGTATTTCTATCAAAAACATGATGAGAGCCATGTTAGTCACAATTTAAATTTTCCTTAAAATTTTCATATATCACATAACATTCAACGATGTAATTTTACTTATTTTTTTTCTTGAAAATCAACTAATCCAATACTTTATTTAAATATAGATATTTTTATTACATTTAAATATTTTATTTTAAAACATTTACATGAATTAAACTATCTATTTCTTTGATTTGAAAAATAATCATTTTCATTAATTCTACAATAATCTATTAAAACTAAAGTTTTTAATTTTATTAGCGTTTCTTTGCTCAAATAGAAGGAAATCAACGACTGGGAAATATATCTCAAACATATTTTATGATTAACACAATTAAATCAAGATGTTTGGTCATCATTTTTTCATCTATAAATTATGTTAATGATTTATTGTGATTAAAAAAATTATTGAAAAATAAATGGAAAGTATTTATATGAATTTTTTTTAAAAAAAAATTGAAGTTGAATATAATCTCTTCCTTCGGCATAGTCATTACCTTGTGTTTACTGAATGAATTAATATTTAACATTTATGATTAGTTGTTGTAAATTTTACACGTGATATTTAATATAAAACATTTCAAATACATTAAAATAATAATATCATCTATCTGCATTTCTCTCTCTCTTTTTAGTTTTAGTATCACCCAACAAAAAATTATTTTTATTTTATTTTACTTTTTAACTTAAACATTTATTACTCTCTATTGTTTGTGATAATATTCTAAATATATATTTTTGTATGACCAAGCGTTGGACGTTTTACCAAAATTTATAGTTGGTGTTAACAGTACAACTCAAATCTTTTAAATTGTACAGTTACAATAGTTCAAGCGCCACATTTCTTCTCTACCAAGCAGGGACAATTATTGCGTCTAACAATCTCTCTCAATGATTACACTCATTGCAATAAATGAGAATCGAATTCATGACATTTGCTCTGATACCAATTATAGAACCGAACATTTGATGTTTTACCAAAAGATATAGTTGATGGTTAAATCATACATCAGCTTAAGCGTCACGTTTCAGTTACTCTACCCAGCATATAAAATTATTGCACCCAAAATATTTCTTCCTTTTTTAGTCTATCTAGATAATATATTACATACCCCATAACGTATATATGATAAGAATTATGATCCATATGTTTGTTTTAACTATGAAAAATAAATTTATCTTTTTTATTTTTTCTAAACAAATATATGAAAAACCCATTCTTTATAACCAATTTTCTTATCAAAAAATATTTTGACAATATTATATAATTTTTTTCCTAGACAAACTATCAAATTAATGGATAGAATTTTCGTTTTTCCCTAGTGCTTATGTTGAACACCAACAATATATGTACTACAAGTCTCCACTCAATTATCTCAATAGTTTGCGACTAAGTTAGAGTAATACATTTACATATATTTATTCAACTTTAAAAGCAAGAAAAATAAGTTGCAACAAATGAATTTAAAGTGCAATTGCTTTTTCTGATTTTTATGTATTTGAGCATATAATTGTTTTTTCTATGAGTGTACTATCTTCATGTTTTCAAAAGTATTTGATGCATGACAATATAATAGTATTTTCAATTCACTATTGATATCTAATGTTTTCTAACTATTGTCAGGTATTCATTATAGGTTAATATTTTTGAAATATAGCATTTATTGTCACGAGAAAGAGAAATTTATCAGGAGCAAATTTTTTATCTAACTCTAGTCAACATTTAAAAAAATGACCTCCAATAGTATATTTCAAATATATTTGGGGAGGTCATATTTTTTTATTAAAAAAATGGTTGATCGGATATTTTTTTTTAATTTGCCGTTTTTTTTATGGACAATGTCGCTTAAATTTTTTTGCTCACAATGTGTTTTTAGCAAAGAATTAAACTGAGTTAATGGATTTTATTTAAATTAATTTCTTAGCTTAATATGCTCCTCAAAAAACACACATGAAATGAAAATTTGTAGATTTGAATATGAATAGGATCGTATTTTAGTAAATACATGTATTCATTTACAAAAATCGTCAATGAATGTATTATCATTCAATTCTAAAATCATATATTTACCTCACCTCAATCATCACATTGTCTACCAAATGACGTGAATGATAAGAACGACTGTAACTATCGAAAATAAATTATGTAACTTATACATGTGAAATTTTCGAAATAAGAAAAAACACATAATTCATCGAACTTTGAATAGAATATAATTAATGAAAAAAGTTCGAGAGCTCAAAACCAATGAACAAATAATAATACTCTCAAACAAATATTTATTTATGAATGAAAATCTTTATTCTATATTAATTTTTTTATCACTTAAATTAAATTCTAATTTTTTGACTGATATTTTTTTGTTTTTCTCTTTTCAAATTTGATTGATTTACAAAAATATTTCCTTGGTTTACAATACAACTGTGTATATATTTTGTAGGAAATAATAAGCCTTTTTTTAATCAAAATAAAATATCAAGATAANATTTATGCATGATTAATTGAGGGGAGAAAAAAATAATTATGAGAATAGAATATTAGACACAATCAATTTGTTTTGGTTGAAAATTTGCATGTTATATTGTTCATGGATATAACCTAAGGAAAAAGATCGATACATGCATCACAATAAATATAAGAATAATAATTCAAATTAAAAATATAATATAATATTAAATCCTAACAATAACAATAAATACAATGAAAAATAGTGAACATATCCTTATCTCTAAATACGATGAGGTGGTTTGAAATTATCCGGAATACCAACAGAAAGATGACCAATAATCAATAGGTAATATCGGAAATTAAAAAATATCAAGGATTCGAAGTAAAAACACAATTCAAAATTTTATTCATGTTTTTATATAGAATAGATAGATAGATAGATATTAGATTAGATAGATATAAATATGGATACAAATATATTTATTATTTCATCGATTATAATTCCGTCCGACATATATCAACTTAGTTTTAATTAATAAAGACGGTTGAATTCGAATGAAAAAAATATGTCGAATGTTTTTTTCTTTTCTAGATTTTCCTAGCTATTATATGTGAACATTGATCAACAAGTTGTGTATACTGACAGGTCCATTTCCATCTCTACAAGTTGTGTACAAACGAGGGATGGGGAGCTTTTCTATTGTTGCATGTGAATATCACCTCAAAACCACACTATTTAACCTGTGATGCCACCACTCCTCCGTGAACAATTTTTCCTCTGTCTCTTTGTCTTGAAAATATACAAGATTTCTCCCAATCAAAGAAAATGAAAGAATTCCTACACTTCATTCCTCTGTTTTTGCTCCTCTGCATGACCTCTGCTTCGGCTTCAGCCTACGGTTTTGTCGCACTTTCTCTCTCTCCCTCAGCTCGTGCTTATGTTATCAAAGAATTTTTACTTTGATTGACACTGGCTAATTTACTGCAGATGGGCCACTTTATGATTCTTCTGCTTACACTGAGGTAAGTGCTGGATTGTGACAGAATAATTTCATTCTACATGTTTGCTTATATTTAGTATTAAGATTGGAATATGGTGAAAAGATTAGAACTGTGTTATTTGCAGTGTAAATTGGAAGTTGAAGATCCACTCTACAACGGAGGGATGCTCAAGGATCAAGAACCAACTATAGAACAGGTCGTTCTGGGTGACGGTGTTCGGGTTAATGCACTGGTGTTTTCACTGCAGAACGTCACTCAAGGCACCAAATATTGTTTTTCCAGTTAAATCCCTGCTCTTTTTTACAGTTTTAAATGCTAATTCAAGCAATCAAGTAGAAAGAATCCTTGTAATTTTGAATGTTTCATGTATAACAGTTTGGATCAGGATACTATATGCCAACTCGTCTCTAATAAAGGCGAGGCTTGTGACGGAAGAAAGGACGTTGAACTGCATAGGGACCGTTACTGCAAAGGCGGGTTGTTGGTCTTTTCTGAAGGGTGGATTTGTATCGACATCTCCGTTGAAAATGCCTAAGCTGTATCTCCAGGTAAATATGGTGTCAGTATAAAGTGTGAGTGAAGTTTTGATGTCGATTGATTTGGGTTTTTTTGGGTTTTTCATCCCGAAACACCAGAATTCAGATGGCAAAAATGTCAGAATAGAAACTGCGAGTGCTTCTTTGCAGCCTTTCACTAACGAGGAATGGAGATTGAATCAGGAAACAAAGATCAACAAGGTACATAGATGTAACAAGTTGAAATTGTTCAAATTCCAGCCTTCTAAAACTGTTCTTAATCGGGTCCAGGCAAGGAAACGTGCCGTAACAATCCATGTATCAGATAAACAAGGCACAAAATTGCAAGGCGCAACAGTAAGAATCGAACAAATCTCGAAAGATTTCCCATTTGGATCTGCCATAGCAAAGACCATCATCGGAAATTCGCAATATCAGGTTTGTGTAATCTGTCAAGAAACAAATGCGATGTTCTGGTTATGTGCTTCTGAATTTCACGGTTTTAGAACTGGTTCGTGGAGAGATTCAATGCAGCAGTATTCGAAAACGAGCTCAAATGGAATGCAACTGAACCCAATCCAGGGCAGGTGAATTACACCATCCCAGACCAGATGCTAGAATTCATTAGATCAAACCAGATAATCGTCAGAGGCCACAACATTTTCTGGGAGGACCCAAAGTTTATTCCTGGATGGGTTCGAAACCTGTCGGGCCACGACCTGGAATCAGCTGTCCAATCAAGAATCCAAAGCCTGATGAAGAAATACAAAGAGGAATTCATCCACTGGGATGTCAACAATGAGATGCTACATTTCGATTTCTACGAGGACAGGCTCGGTCCAAATGCCACACAGCAATTCTTCGACACAGCCCATCAGGCAGATCCTTTAGCAACCTTGTTTATGAACGAGTTTAATGTAGTTGAAACTTGTAGCGATGTTAACTCAACTGTCGACACGTATGTATCGAGAATTAGAGAGCTGCAACGAGGTGGTGTGTCAATGGATGGCATAGGACTACAGGGTCATTTTGATGTGCCAAACACACCACTCATGAGGGGTATTATTGATAAATTGGCCACTCTCGGGCTTCCTATATGGTTGACAGAAGTAGATATCAGCAAAGAGTTCAGTAAAGAAACACAGGTACCTTGACCATATTTGTATTATGCATCTGAATTTTTCTCCATCCTGAGTGTGTGCAATATGACCGAATCACCCTTTCGCATTATATTCAGTCCATCACTTATCTTGCCAGGCTATGTATCTAGAAGAAGTCCTGAGAGAAGGCTTTTCCCATCCTGCTGTAGATGGGATCATTCTGTGGACAGCTCTGCGCAAGAATGGTTGCTACCAAATGTGCCTAACAGACGATGAATTTAACAACCTTCCAGCAGGTGATACAGTAGATAGGCTTCTGAGAGAGTGGCAATCGGGGGTTGCGGATGGAGAGACAGACGAGTATGGCTCCCACAGTTTCTTTGGATTCTTAGGTGAATACAAAGTCACTGCTAAGTTCGGGAATGTAACAGTCACTTCAACTTTTTCGCTCTCACGAGGCAAAGATACCAAGCATTTTAACATTCAATTGTAACTTAATTCGGTTAAGGGCTACTGTAAATTCGATTTTTACAGTTTATAAAGATACATGTTAAAATTTGAAGACATACCATTTCATGTTTTCTTGCTCTGCGCAAACTAACTTAACAAATGACAAAAGAACTTTGGATGAAATAAACTATAAATGAAAACTAAAATACAGCGTCAATTTACATAAATTAAGGCCAAAAAAAATGAAATTCTAGCTAGAACACTTCCCCAAGAATGAAACGAATTAAAAATATGGATCAATCTGTTCTTTTCCACTAACAAGCCAAACCCTCAATCTTTCCAAGGCAGCCTTGTGTTAAGTGTAATCTGAATCTGCATTGGGAGGAGCCGAGCCTAGAAAAAACAGAAGGGGCACTACAAACAAAAAAAGGAAACCAATGAAAAGAAAATAAAGATAGCACCATAATGCAAAGTTGATGGAGAATGGACCCCAGATGAAACCCCCATGGCTAAACCAGCCAACCATGACCCTTCGTCCGAAGTAGACTCGGATGCTGATCTCGGATCAGAGTTTGAATCCATTCCGGTCACACTGATTCCAGACCCTTTATCTGAACCCGGTAGCGATCCATCGCCATTCTCAGTTTCTGGTGTGGTTGACGTTGTTGGAGTTGGATTTTTGGAAGATTTCTGACTGTAAAAGATATCAAAAGGGCATTTCACAAATACAATAAGAGGAGCAGCATTCAATGAGCTACAGATATCACCATAATCAAGAAAAGTTAGTCAGATTCAAAAGGAATTGTAGTAATTGATAACTTAATCTGCAGCGCTGCCAAATAAAAAAGATGGATCATCATTAATAGGATCTTACACTAATCATGCAACAAAAGTTGTGAGTTAATGTAAAAAGAAAAAAAAAAAGCAAGCAAAAAACCCATCAGAGAAAAAATCGTGTAATAAAGATCAATAAATAAGCATCTTCTTGTACCTTGACGTGGAGGGGCAAAATGTCACAGTATAATCAGCACCATTGCATGTGAAAGTGCTCGTGGGATCATCGTAAGCATAGCTATAGGATCTGGGACAAGCAGACTTAAACAGCTGCGAGTAAACCGTCGGCTTGCACGCGGAGGGCGAGTTAAACTCGCCGCTGCAACAGTACTTCGGACTCCCAAAAGCCTCACACGCGCTCCTACAAGCTGCCCCATTTCCAACACGGAGCTCCGATGGGCAGACTCGGTTAAGATCCATCACGCAGCCAGTGGAGGCGCACATGCCCGAACCGCCGGTTGCTTCAACTATCATAGGCAAATTGTAGCCGTCAACTAAACTTACGTCGTAAAAGTCTAGACCACCGGTTCCAAGGGTGAACTCTGCCAATGTGACAGGCGGGGCTGCCCCGGAGCCGTGACATTCTGGCTGACCGGACCCGCAGTCACCGGTCTTGCAAGATCCTGTACCGGAATCAGAGAATGTGCATTCTGTTCGGCCCCAGAACCGGCCAGACCAGGCGGCGGGAGAAATGAATGTGCGGGAGGTGTCTGGCGGGAGCTGAAACCCTGTGCTATCAAGTTTAGGACCGCCGGCGTTTGCTAGTATACCGGGCCACACTGTGACCTCGCATTTGTTCACAAATGTGAATTTAGTACCACATACTCCTGTTGAAAAAAGAAAACAACAAAAATATCACAACCCAGTTCAAGAAACGCAAATTTATCCGAAAACCCAGAACCAAGATCAAATTTTTTCAGAAAATTGCCACTCAAGACACCACAACTAGCTTAAAGATCACACATTTGAGACAAAACCCCAAAAAGAAAAAACATGACGAGTTGTAGTTTAGTTCTAGTGCAACCTGAGGAAAAAAGAACATAAATGCTGAGGGTGAAAGTCAAATAAAACTCGAACACAGAAAGATCCATAGGACTGTCGTTGCCGGAGGGAAACCAGTCACTTGCTTTCCTTTTCTTGATGTTTTCTTCCTTTTGTTTTTACTACCCAGGTATGCTGAGGATGGAGGGAAAAGGACTTATTTGGGCCAATGTCTTTGTTCTTTTGCAAAGACAATAATAAAAAACTGAAGAAAAAAATGTGATTTTGTTTTTCCTGGTGTATGTATCTGCTTGTATCAGCTCCAAGAACAAAGAGATGGAGGATCACACCAAGAAATGAAGTAAAGTTCCGATTATTATTTTTGTTTTTGGGTCCAACTCCCTTAATTAAACCCCATTAACACTGTCAAAATCAACGTAAAACTTATTTTCCCTGGGGAAATGGGAAGAACCATAGAGAGAGAGGAAGTGGTGACTGCGGTCATCTGAGCTCTTGGCAGAACTGTCCTATGGTAAGCTGTGACCACACTGTCCAAATTATACATTAAAGAATTCTATAGAATCTTATTATCCGTTATGGTTTTTTATTGTTTTTTAATTTAATTTTGTGGGTCAAAAATTTCACCTTTTGTGTCACGCGTAGTATTAATTAATTAATTATTTATAAAATATTTATATAATTTTTTAAATCATTTAAAAATAAAACTAAAAATCTGTGTTTTTTTTGGATGATAGTTATATTTTTGTATAAGTTTAATGTTTGAATTTGTGTAAATAATATGTTATACAATGTGGAATCGATGCCTCATGTTTTATGTCAGCATGTTTTGTCATGTCATCATATTTTTCTTATTCAACTCAAAAATAACATGAGAATGAGGATTACACGATGATATCAATCATGGTTGAAATAAAAAAAAGATAAAAAATAAATGAATTATATTTTTTAAATTTAAATAATGATTAATTGTTTATCATATATTGGAGTTTTCTCTTAAAGAAGGATATTACACATTACACTTTAGGTTTCCATCTTTTCTCCTTTCACTTATTATTCCCCATTTTTCTAATATTGATATGTGTTTTAACTTGGCTTAATCATCGGAATGGTTATTTCAGGATCTCTCTTGACGCCCCCGTAATCGACTTATTCATGCTTTTTAGGAGATCTTGGATTTTGGAATAGTGAGGATGATAAAGAGTGACATAGGAGGAAATTATATTTGGGAGAAGATCGTTATGAATGTTTCATTTTTCCATTGACAACAAAAATAAAAATAGAATTTCATGATCTTGATTTATATAAATAAAATTAATTAATTTATATAAGTTGACTTGTCAACGTTTTGTGAGAAACTTAAGACCAAAACATATTTACTAACTATAATATTGTTGTGAAAAAGTAAAAATTTACGGTAAAAAAGTAAAAATCTCAAACTCTCAAAATTATCACACTACACACTTTATAATATTTTTCTCTCAACTCAATTGTGATTTTCTTCACAAATGAGAGATCTATTTATAGAAAATTTTTACAAATAATCCAAAAATAAAATACATCATTACCTACATCATCACACACTAATTTTCAATATTCAACACCTAATTTTACCTAATTTTCAACATTCAACATTCACATTTTCAACACAAATATTTAACACATTTTTAAATAATTTTTCAACACTCCCCCTTGTGATGATGATCATAATGATTGTATACATTACGTGTTTTTATACTGCCTCGTTAAAAACCTTACTAGGAAAAACCCATTGGGATAAAAACCATAGTAAGGGAAAAAGAGTGCAGTCACGTAAACTCCCCCTCATGTTGACACGAACAATTCTTCACAAATTTCGTAGATTGCGCATCCCAATATTATATATGTGCTTTCTGAATATTGTCGTAGGAAGTGCCTTTGTGAAGAGATCTGATGAGTTTTCACTTGATTGAATGTGACGAACATCAATACATTTATTCTTCTCAAGCTCCTTGGTGAATGCGAAGAACTTAGGAGGAATATGTTTAGTTCTGTCGCTTTTTATGTATCCTTCTTTCATTTGAGCAACACATGCAGCATTATCTTCATATAGTATCACAGGCTTCTCGTCGAATGATAATCCGCATGAGATTTGGATATGTTGAGTCATTGATTTTAACCACACACATTCACGGCTTGCTTCATGTAGTGCAATAATCTCGGCATGATTTGATGAAGTTGTTACAAGTGTTTGTTTCTGTGAACGCCAAGAAATTGCAGTGCCTCCACGAGTAAATACATATCCAGTTTGAGAACGTGCTTTGTGTGGATCAGATAAGTATCCAGCATCGGCATAACCAATTATACTTGGATTAGCATCTTTTGAATACAAAAGTCCCAAGTCTGTCGTTCCTCGTAGATAACGGAATATATGTTTAATTCCGTTCCAATGTCTCTTTGTTGGATATGTGCTAAATCTTGCCAATAAATTTACGGCAAAAGATATATCAGGCCTTGTACAATTTGTAAGATACATAAGGGCACCGATAGCACTTAGATATGGTACTTCTGGACCAAGAATATCTTCATCATCTTCACATGGACGGAATGGATCCTTTTCTATGTTTAATGATCTAACAACCATTGGAGTACTTAAAGGATTTGATTTGTCCATATTAAAACGTTTAAGGATCTTTTCTGTATAATTTGTCTGGTGAACAAATATTCCACATTCTTTTTGTTCAATTTGTAAACCCAGACAATACTTGGTTTTTCCAAGATCCTTCATTTCAAATTCTTCTTTCAAGTATGACACAACTTCTTGAATTTCCTTATTTGTTCCAATGATGTTTAAATCATCAACATATACAGCAATAATTACGCATCCGGATGTTGTTTTCTTAATGAAAACACAAGGGCATATTGAATTATTTACATATCCCTTTTTCATCAAGTGATCACTTAGCCTATTATACCACATTCTGCCGGATTGCTTCAACCCATATAATGATCTTAGTAATTTCACAGAATAACATTCTCTGGGTTTTGAACTTTGTGCTTCAGGCATCTTAAATCCTTCAGGGATTTTCATATATATATTACTATCAAGTGATCCATATAAGTAGGCTGTAACAACATCCATAAGACGCATTTCTAAATTTTCAGATACTGCCAAGCTAATCAAATACCGAAACGTAATTGCATCCATCACAGGAGAATACGTTTCTTCATAATCAATTCCAGGCCTTTGAGAAAAACCTTGTGCAACAAGTCGAGCTTTATATCTTACTATTTCATTTTTCTCATTTCGCTTTCGAATAAAAACCCATTTGTATCCAACAGGTTTTACACCTTCAGGTGTAAGGACTATAGGTCCAAAAACATTACGTTTATTTAGCGAATCCAATTCAACCTGGATGGCATCTTTCCATTTTATCCAATCCTGCCGATTTTTACATTCACCAAAAGATTTTGGTTCATGATCTTCATTATCATTTATGATGTCGATTGCCACATTATAAGAAAATATATCATCAATTTCTTCTATATCTTTTCGGTTCCATATTTTTCCAGTATTAATATAATTGATAGAGATTTCATGATTCTCGTCAGTTTGTGGTTCTGACAAAACATTTTCATCATCATGTGTTTCTTCAGGAACATCATTCTCTATTTTGTGATCATTATGTGTTTCTTCAGGAACATCATTCTCTATTTTGTGATCATTGTGTTTCTCTATGAATTTTCTTTTTCGAGGATTTTTATCCTTGGAACCAACTGGCCTTCCACGCTTCAGGCGTTTAATGACATCATGACTATCTTCAATTTGTTTCTTCGGAATTTCAATTCGAGCAGGGGCATTTGCAGCATGTATATATGATTTAGTTACCCCTTTTGTGTCTGCAAATGCATCTGGTATTTGATTTGCTATTCTTTGCAAGTGCACAATTTGCTGTACATCTTTTTCACATTGTTTTGTTCTTGGATCCAGATGTAACAATGATGATACATACCATGTAATTTCTTTTTCGGTATGTTTCTGTTCTCCCCCTAACATTGGGAAGATTTCCTCATTAAAATGACAATCAGCAAAACGTGCTGTGAACACGTCGCCTGTCTGTGGTTCAAGATATCGAATGATCGATGGACTATCATAACCAATATAAATTCCAATCTTTCTTTGAGGTCCCATTTTCTTTCGTTGAGGTGGTGCAATAGGCACATACACCATACATCCAAAAATTCTCAGATGAGAAATGTCTGGTTCTTTACCAAATGCAAGCTGCAATGGGGAGTATTTATGATATGCACTTGGTCTGATGCGAATTAATGAAGCAGCATGTAAAATTGCATGTCCCCATATAGAAATAGGGAGCTTTGTTTTCATAATCATTGGTCTAGCAATCATTTGCAGACGTTTAATCAATGATTCAGCCAATCCATTTTGAGTATGTACATGAGCAACAGGATGCTCAACAATGATTCCCATAGACATACAATAATCATTGAAAGTCTGGGAAGTAAATTCACCAGCATTATCAAGTCTAATTTTCTTGATTGTATAATCGGGAAATTGATTCCTCAATTTTATTATTTGAGCAAGTAATCTTGCAAATGCAACATTTCGAGTTGACAATAAACATACATGTGACCATCTGCTGGAGGCATCAATCAATACCATAAAGTATCTGAATGGTCCACATGGTGGATGGATTGGTCCACAAATATCACCCTGAATACGTTCAAGAAACATTGGTGATTCAGTTTGGATTTTGGCTGGTGATGGTCTTATAATAAGTTTTCCAAGAGAACATGCTTTACATTGAAACTTATTATTCTGAAAGATCTTCTGGTCTTTCAATGGATGACCATGTGTATTTTCTATAATTCTTCGCATCATTGTTGAACCAGGATGTCCTAATCGATCATGCCAATTGGTTAATATTGAAGAATTATCAATTACCATGTTTGATTCAATGGGACGTATATGTGTATAATGCAATCCAGTAGGGAGCATTGGTAGTTTTTCAATCACATATTTCTTTCCTGATTTATATGTGGTAAGACACATATATTTCTCATTCCCTTCATTCATTGTTTGAGTATCATACCCATGGGAATATATATCATTAAAACTCAACAAATTTCTTTTCGATTGTGGTGAATATAAAGCATCATTGATCAAAAATTTTGTACCATTAGGTAACAAAAATTGTGCTTTACCACATCCTTTAATCAAGTCTACAGGACCTGATATTGTATTCACCGTTGTTTTTGTTGGTTTTAGTTCCAAGAAATATCTTTTATCTCGGAGGATAGTGTGCGTTGTACCACTATCAGGTATGCAAACTTCAGCTTGGTTCGTAGCATTTTCCATATTTGAACTTCAAAAAAATATGCAATGAAATAAAATTATTGACAATAAAATACAATACAATATAACACACTATAAAACATTATCATACGAATACATAAAAAATAAAATATTTTACATATTTATTCCACCATCAAATTGATCATTATCTGAGAAATCAATCAGAAAATCTCCAGCATCAAAATGAGTTGAACCACTCAAAGGTTCACTGTGTTCAGTAAAGTTGGTCTCCTTTTCTTTCCCCTTTATTGATTCTTTATAAAGTTTACAAAGGTGCTCAGGGGCTCGACAAATACGGGACCAATGTCCTGGAGTACCACATCTGAAACAAGAACTTTCAAATCTTTTTGAGTGATTCTCATTAACACTCATATTCTCTTGATGCCTTTTCGGTGGGTGGTTTGGGACGTTCTTTTGAGATGAGTTATAGAAATAACTATCTCGATTATTTTCAAAACCACGGCCGCGTCCACGACCACGACCACTTCCACGTCCACGTCCACGTCCACGACCACGACCACGACCTCGATTTTGTCCTCGACCAAAATCTTGTCTGTAACTTTGATTTTGGTTTCCAGGTTTAAATTCATTTTTGCTTACAGCATTTACTTCTGGAAATGCTGTTGATCCAGTGGGTCGGGACTGATGATTTCTCATTAATAGCTCGTTGTTCTTTTCCGCCACAAGAAGACAGGCGATGAGTTCAGAATATCTCGCAAATCCACGCACTCTATATTGTTGCTGTAGTGTTATATTTGATGCGTGAAACGTGGAAAATGTTTTTTCAAGCATTTCCGATTCTGTAACCTCATGTCCACAAAATTTTAACTGCGAGATTATTCTATACATCGCTGAATTGTAATCACTGACTTTTTTAAAGTCTTGGAATCTTAACATATTCCATTCATCACGGGCGGTCGGAAGTATAACTTCCCTTATATGTTCAAATCTCTCTTTTAATCCTTTCCACAGAGCCATGGGATCTTTTTCGATGAGATATTCACATTTTAAACCTTCATCAAGGTGTCGTCGTAAAAATATTATAGCTTTTGCTTTTTCTTGTGATGAAGATATACCATTTTCTTTAATGGTCTCGCTTAGACCCAATGACTCAAGATGCATTTCTACATCAAGAGTCCATGGCATATAGTTTTTCCCAGTAATATCAAGAGCGATGAATTCGAGCTTTGCCAAGTTTGCCATGGTGGTACTAAAAATTACGATGCATTTTATTAGTTAATGAATATTGCAATACAAAGTAATGGATAAACAACAAGTACAAGTATTCGTAAAAATAAAGAAAACACACGAGGAGGATATTCTCCGATAAATACAAGACTGGTGAGTATGATAACCAAAATAATTAAAAATAACCTCGTGAAAGCCATCTTCTTTTTTTCTTCGAAAATTTGATGAAGAATAATTTTTAGAGAAGAAGAGAAAGTTGGAGTGATTGAATGTATTTGTGAGATTGTATTTATAGAGCAAAAACTAGCCGTTTTGTTACCGTTTATTACCGTTGGTGTATAAGAAAATAAATGTATGTATTTGTATAATTTTATGGTAATAATATGGTGTATATAATATTAGTCATATTTAAATAATTATGTATATCATATCACATTATTATAATTAGGTGTCATAAGTTATTTTGTTTAAAAAACCTTATAGGCTTTTATACTTGTCGTATCCCTTACCGGGAGTGTGGGATGTCGTCTTAACATCCTCCCAGGATTTATAACAAGTTTTTGAAAAAATTATTTTTATTATTTCTAACAATAACATTATATTATATATTACATATATAAACAATAAATAAATAACAGTAAAATAAATATTATTACTTTTGTTACCTTTTTCTTCTGTTCGGAGCTTGGAAAAATATGGAGGACTTTTAGAGCTTCGTGCTGATAACGTGTTGTGAAAAAGTAAAAATTTACGGTAAAAAAGTAAAAATCTCAAACTCTCAAAATTATCACACTACACACTTTATAATATTTTTCTCTCAACTCAATTGTGATTTTCTTCACAAATGAGAGATCTATTTATAGAAAATTTTTACAAATAATCCAAAAATAAAATACATCATTACCTACATCATCACACACTAATTTTCAATATTCAACACCTAATTTTACCTAATTTTCAACATTCAACATTCACATTTTCAACACAAATATTTAACACATTTTTAAATAATATTTCAACAAATATCACACAATTTTGATTTCAACTTCAATTATTACAAAACGGAAGATTTTTTTTATTACAGATTTTCGAAAAAAAATATAATTCTAATAATAATTTTGAGAAATTATTTCAATTTTATTCAACAATTCAAAACATTAGACACGGTTTAAAAATAAGACAATAATAAGTAGATAAATAATCTAATGTAATAAATAAATAAATAATTATAGTTAATATAGTATTTGATTCGATAGATAGATAATGATTTGATTGATTAAATTTGAGATAATTAATAAAATATTAATAATATTATTTATTAAGAGTAATATTATAATTTAAATTGAATGATTTGATTGATGTAAGATAAATAATTAATGAATTGATTGATGTAAGATAAATTATGATTAAATGGATAAATAATACGATAAAATACATATGTAATATCAACAAAGTAAACATGTAATATGATATATATTTTATCCAGAAATTATTCATGTATAACTTGAAACTTGTCTTAAAAAATAGTCATATACAGATATTGTGATTTACAATGTTCGAGAATAGACCATTCAATGAACTTTACAATGGAAAGTGATGAACTTTGTGTCGTCCATGGGATATAAATTTTCTAAGCAAAAAACCCATCATCCCTTTGGTCTGAAAAGTTGCTACAAATTGAATAATTTTTATTTACCTTTCATCATAAAAAAGTTGGCCTCGACTTTTTTAGGAGAATATATCACGCAATTTTCGAAGGTCTAAAATTTGTAAAACTGTACTTTATGTGGTTTGCTTGTTTATCATGTGTTTATAATTGAGATGATAATGAGTAGATTTATTTTGGGTCGAGAAACACAATCAATCTTGATTTTGATGGTAATAAAATTTGTTATTGTGTTTATAACATATTTATTCAATTGTAATGTTGCTAACTCAAGTTGGAAGTTGAGACTCGAAATCGACCAAATTGAAAATCTAGCGAGCTACAGTGTTTTGATCACAACTCGGTGATGAAAATGACAAGCTGCCAAAATTGCTGAATAGAAAACTCAATTATACACAAGTCATAACTCACTACAGCTCAGTTCGTTAATATTAGCCGCAATATTGAGTTGACGGAAACGGAAACAACAATCAGCTCAGTCTGATCAGTTCTGGTATAATGGTCAAATCTCTCAAATCAGTTTTTCAAATGGAACGATTCAGTATGTGTTAGGATGATAAGAGAATGTTCTAAAAATTATCTTCACAAGTCAAAATCTAAATCATAAAAAAGAAGCTGATAAACCATAATGAACTTGTTAATTCTGCACTGAATGGAGAATGAGTTTCATATTACTAACTGTCTGATCTATCGAACATAACTCTCTCATACAAACTTAGAATTGAGTGATTCTTGATTTTATGAAAAGTAATAGAAAGGGTTACACTTTAATGTTATCACTTTGTCCAAAAATCGATGAATCAAGAGTTATCACAAAGAGAACAGAACAACTTGACTTGGTTCAGCTCAAAGTCAGACCAAACAGATCGGACTAGATCAGACCAAGCTGATTTGATGGCAGATCAAATCAGACCATCAAAAGGCCAATTTCACAAAATGACCAAAAATACAATTTGACAATTGCAATATCAGAATCAATACACAACCTTTCCAAACGACCATTTTCATGTATCTAATTTCTATATCATTATTGGAAGCTATAAATACGACATATTGAAGATCAAATACAAGCTTTGGAAGGGGATTCAAAGCATGAGCAACCTATATGAAGACATTAACGATTTGTTTGTGGTCTTGACATAAGAGACGTTAAACATTATGCGGATTGTGATGTTACAACCTACAATCGAGTGTGCTAGGGGTTTCAATTAGGAAATGGATAAGTTCTAAGTTTAAATGAGTTGTACAATGAGTTGTATTAATTAAAGTCTTCTAGTGAATCATTCCTAGATGGAATAAGGAGATACGTAGGAGTTGTTAATCTCCAAACGTCCATAAAAAATCGTATCTATTTATTTATTGTATTTAATTATTGCTACTGTTTTTCAGATGCATTGTTGAAGCATTTTATGTGTTCTTCAAATACCCAAAATATTGGATATCAAGTGTTTGAAATAATACTTCAACAAAAAATATTTTTACACATTTAACTTGCATATCTTTTAAATGCTTTTTCAAAATGTTTAATACGAGATAATATTTTGAGTGCTTTCCTCTTGGTTCGAAAACCAAAATCGATTTAATTTCTCGGTATTCAATATTTCAATATCCGAGCTATTGTAACTCAATGTTTCTCCATCTATAGATCCTATCAATTTATAATTGTACAACTTCCAAAATTTATATCTAAGTTATGGATTTTTGATTCTGAGTTGGTCAATTTCCTTCTTAATTAGATCAACTAGAGAATAGCTCTTACACTAAAATGCATGATAAGTTTTTTTAATGACAAAGAAAATTTATTAAATTTATTTGAATTATCATAGTATTGAATAAGTTTATCTTATTAATATATTTGATAAATTAAAAATTCACAAGTTAATTTCATGAATTCTTAAATAATCATTTACCAAAATGGATAATATTAGAATTTGTGTCATGAGAAAATATAATTGGTCGCATCACAATTTGCGAGCTCAACCAATTCATCCCTAACAATGATCCAAGACCGCCCGGGAAATCGAAACTCAGCAGTAGAGAAGTGAAAAATATATAACTCAACAATCTGTAATTAGACAAAATATTAAGAATCTCAAGATCATGACAAATTCAGCACGAGAGCAATTAGAAACCGACATACGGATATAAACAGATCTAAGGTCATCTCCAATACATAACTCTATTTTAACACAAGACTAATAAGTCTTTAAAAGTATAGAATGAATACACCCCCTAAAATATTTGACGTTCGATTGGACTTAATCTTCGCGTTAAGGATTGTTTTGAACAAGCTACCATTCGAAATCGTGAAGATAATTTGAAGATAGAAAAGACATTTTATAGCAAGAAGACAAGTCGAAATATAAAGCAAAATTACTGCATATTCACTTAATTTTGGATCAAGAAACTGTGGGGGGCACCGGGTCTGACATTAATACTAATAATTATAAATGTAACAAATCAAACGATTGAATAAAATACATAATTTGTGGTTCACAAACCAATATAAATATCGTCAAAATAATTTAAAGATCTCAAATGTTTGAAATATAAGTTTTAACATGCCAAAATAAAAAAAATGATCCAAACATCATCAAATAGCTCCTAAGACCCGAGAATCCCACTCTAACTCGTATCTCCTCGCCTGGAGCTGGACTCTGGCATCCTAAATCTCGCCTCACCTACCGTCAAGCACATGAAAACAAGAGGTAGCTGACGTGCCGGTGAGTATAAAACCAATATGATACAATCAATAACATATGAGAATTAAATTGACAAATAGTTCATATAAAATCCATAAAGATGCACAATAATGCAATGCATGATCAGAAGTTGTGGGCTATCAATAAATCTCAAGATCAAGTGAATCATCTGGTCATACGGTACCCAAGGGAAGATAATCCCCCAACAACATCCACCAACTCATCCGCTCGGGTTGGGGTGCTATATTCTACAATCCCAGGACTATGGTGCACCTATAGAGAGTGTCCAGGCTATAGCAGCAACCTCTGCATGCACTATGTCAACTCAACTATAACTCATACGTCCAACAATTCAAGGAATCAAGGCGACCTCCGCCATGTCAAATCTAAATCGAAAAGTGACTCAATATGCAATGTAATGATGCAAATCAATATCATCATCTCAATATCAAAATAAACTCATCTCAAGACAACATTCATCGTCAAATCACAATTAATTCATCGAGCCATAGAATTAAATTTAAAATAAAATTGATATTTTTACCTCGTATGTTACCGACCGTAACATACCTTTCAAATATTACAAAAAAAAGATCGAAATGTATAATTGAGAAGTCTTGAACATTTAAAGTCTACTAAAGTCAACAACTCAGATCATTTATCAAAACAGAGCAGTTTCTGTACAAAATTCATAATTAATTCAATACTGTTTCGAATCAAGACCCACAAATTGGATATGCAAGAAAACTCAAAACCAAACAATTATTCTTCACAATGTTTTGTCGAATAAATTCATTTACCCAGTCGTTCATAATATGAAACATACAACATAATTCCCACGAATTCTGTGTAAGTAAACATCTAGCACATTTTAGTATTTTGAGCATAACTTCTTCAATATCCAATGACAACAAGCCAATTTGGTATCATTTCGAAGACAAGATGATGTTCTATAACTTTCATTGGAACATCAAATCCAGAATCCCAACAAATAAATCCTAGAATTCGAATAAACAGAAGGCGTGTACACAAATATGCACTAACTCGGAATTCCAGACCAGTTTTAGTAAAAAATCACATATCTCTTTCAATTCTTCTTGGAATTGAGTGATTTGAGAACCAAATCGAAGCTAACTCAATGATATACAAGTTTGATGAAGGCTTTAACTCCAAAATCCAAACACAACTATCCCATATATATGAAATAGAGCAGGTGTAAAAACTGTTCTTTGCACATAAGTAAGAAATCATTCTCATATCTCTTTTAAATTCAAACAACTCAAATACAACATTTTCAACATCTTAATATCTCAAATATCAACTCAAATATCAATTCTAAATTTCAACTCATTTCCAAACTTGAATAAAAATGGGAAATACTTACATCATCTTGAAGCCTATGATGAGAGGATCTCAAATCTACCTTCATTTCATATTTTTCTTGAGCAAATCTCCCTTAAACCGATGAAGAAATTTAGAAATGGAAGGAGAGAAATGGTTTCGATAGAGAAGGAGAGGAAGAATGGAGATGATGGTTAGGTGAGGTGAAAGTGGGTTTACATATCTCATTTCCACGTCTGTAACGCCGCAGCACCACTTTTCAGCGCCTTAGCGCCAAAAATCCCGCAGCTCTATCTCTTAGACGCTACTATTCTAGCGCTGCAGTGCTTGAATAGTAACCTCATGAACAATTTTTTTAAAAAAATAAATTTTTTTCTTTCAAATTCGGGCATTACAGAAACAATACTTTCAAGACGAAAAATAGTTATTCTAAAAATCTCACATTTAATAGTAAATATAAATATATAATAGATAAGTGAATGAAAAAACACTACAAATTAATGGGTTTCGAATTTGGATGTCATATTCTTGTGAATGAACGATGTGATAATAAAATAGATACATTGTAATTGATATCCCCACCCAGTAGATCAAAAAAAAACTATAAGGCCCGAGATGTTATCAATTTTGTGAGACACCGAAAAGAAAATAGTATAGATGACATTTTTGTATTTAAGTGGAAAATACTTGATTTCAATTTGATGGCAATTTTGTAATTATTAGATGGCAATTTTGTAATTATTGAGGACTGAATTGCAAATAGTGAACTTTCAGAGGCTAAAGTGCAATATTGGATTGAGTGGGACACTTGTCACCACCATACAACTTGATATATATATATCACAATCTCCAATTCATACTCCAGCAAAGAAAATCGAGAACAGCTCCAGAGAAGTGCTCAAATTCTTTGTGATCTTAGAAATCTCTTTGTGCATGATCCGGTCATCAGAATTTCAATCCGAGCACAGTATTATACTTCTCTCGTCGACAGCTACTACAGGACGTAAGTTTTATTGAGTTCTGTTATCATTTGACATTATGATATTGGAGGAATTATTATTTGATTATTATATGGTGTTCTGGATATGTTAGACATCGTAGAATCGAAGTCAGATCGAAGAACAGATTGATTATGGAATTGTTATGATTTTCTGATTATATTGATTGAAATTGAATAGATTTGGATTATGGATTGATTACAGATTGTATTGGATATGAGTTATGATTGGTAATTGATATCTGTTGATATAGTATTAACGGGAATATCGGGATTGTACCGTTATGCCGTTGATTTTGAATTAAATTCAGATTGATCAGATTCGGTATTGAATTGGGAATGGAATGTTGATATTGTTATTCTCGATATATCCTTTCAGATTGATAGAGACAGTCTTGAATTCAGAACTGCTACTCTTCAGACCGAGACTACAAAAAGAAAGGTATAAGTCAATGTCGAACCCGGGAGAATAACTCGAGTTAGATATAACTTGAGTTTCCCTAAACCACATACTTATTGTTATTATATGCATAGATTTGAATTGATATGCTTGTTCTATTGATTTATAGAAAGCGCGATTAGACGATTGGTCTTGTGACAGAGGTGCCAGACTGTGATAGAGTAGTCACTGGCCTATTGCACATTGTCACAGAGGAGTTATTGGCGGAGGTGCCAAAGTCTTTGACGGATAGGTCAAGACACTAGATGTTTGGTTTATATCGATGTTTGATTAGGAATGGATTTACTTCTATTACTGAGATTCGATATAGTATGCCAACGTCTGGAAACCGGGATCCCTAGACTAGGAATGAGTCTAGTCTGAGCTGTAGAGTCACGAGTTATTTACAGTTTTATATCGATTTATGTTTTCAGATTTAATACATGTGATTGATATTTGTTTCATGCTTTTATATCGATTATATGATTGCATGTTTTGTTGATTTATACTGGGATGTATTTCTCACCGGAATTATCCGGCTGTTGTCGTGTTTNAATGACGATTAAGAAGATGATTAGCGTCCGGTTCCCCACAAAAACGATGTGATAAGTGATTATACCAAACCTTGATAAACTCACACACCTGACAAATTAATATTTTGAATCAAATTTTCTTGTTCATATTTTTTCCCTCTCTCTGTAAAATATATTGCGATTCTCAATGTGTACTCAAGCAATTTTGGTCTTTAATATATGCTTTGTTTATTAAACGAATTTATTTTATTATATTACACGTTCCGAAAATAAAAAGTGTTAGATATATATATCTTGAGCTTACTGCTTATTGCATCGTCAACCCTCATCTATAATGGAGTATTCTTCCGTTATGGAGGAGGGAAACTTCTCCAACCCACCTGGAGAGTACTAAAATGATTATACAAATATAGAAGATCACTGTACATTGCTATGTTTGGTAGCCATGATAAGTGAATGATTATTAAATAATCATCTCTTATCTTGTGTTTGGTTCGTTTTTTATTTAGACTGCATGTCCTTGATTATGATTGAAAGCCCTCACTCTTCATGTTGTTTGTGTGATTAAATATCTCTCTCTCAAAAGGTGTGATAATGTATAATTATTGAATAATGATCATGATAAGATTGTATATTGACCATAATACCCTTGAATTGTCTTCTTCAATATAATATGAAAATTAAAATTAGTGAAATTTTATTAATTAATATAATATTTAAATTTTTTTATAAATTAATTTCATATATTTTTATTATTTTCAATATTTTAAAGAAAATAAATTGTAATGCTAATCTATCTTAAATTAAATTTTTATAAATTTGTAATCTTGTTAATTAATTCTTTTATGAAAATAAATATTTATTAAATTCTAATTTATTTTGTTTAATGATTACCATAATATTTTCAAATATATTTCTAATAAATATGTTTAAATTAATTTTAATAAATATAAATTATAATTATAAATATTTAATTATCTATCTAATTATTTTAAGAATATATATTTAATTAACACTTGGGGCATTTTGGTCATTACAATAAAATTTATAAAATTAATCCATTATTTTAAAATCATATCAAATACAATGTTATTTATCTCACCATACTATTAATACATATCTCTCATTTATCAATCACTCTAATTACTAATCATTTATTTATCCTATTACAAATACTAAACGGAGCTTAGAGTATTAAATAAAAGGATGTCATAAATTACAAAAATGACATCTTCGAAAATTGCAAATTAAAACGGTCCTTTTTTATTTTTTGGTTCATTTCATATTTTTTATTTTGATTTTTAAATTAATTTTAGTGATAAATTTTTATTTTTTTTATTTTTATCTCTTTTTAGTTTATTTGAATTGTTTTATTTTTTCATTAATTAATTATAATTATACAATTTATAATAATCATCAAATAGAAATAATGAATAAATTCGTGACAAAAAAAATACACAACACAATTTATTACAAACAATTATTATAGACTTAATTTAACTTGATAAACATGTGATATCTTTGGAAATAGAAAAATAGACAATGCTAAATGACATATCATCAACAAATTAAAAGGAATACATAGTTATTCAATATATTATATAATTTATTTCAACTTATTGAATTAATTAAGTTAAGTTAAACGATATACTATGTAATTATTTAATTATATATATGTGTGAATTTGAAAATGAAAAAAATAGAAAAATGGAGCATTTGGTAAGATTTAAAAGATATAAGTTGGAGAAGACTTTTGAAAATAGAGATAATTGATCTCTATTTGATAGAATAGAAAATGAAAAATAGAGAATAGACGATCTAAAGCTTTGACCCACTACTCAAATGTAAAAAAAAAAAAAAAAAAAAATAANGAAGAGACATGCCGAAAATAATGTAAGAACAGATAAATTATGAGATGCAAAGATATACACAACATGATTGACATTTCTCCCGATGAGAAGACATAGGAAGCCACAAATTAATAACAAGCATGTGGGCTTTAGTACAGCAATATCTGTGCTCAAACAATAGAAACTCTGTATAATTTTCTAACGGTAGGTCTCTTGTAAAATGATCTAACATATTTTTATCTGTGATATATGTCAATTATGATCATATTTACAATAATAAGTAAAATTTTTGGTACTAAAAGTAATATTTTTTCATGAATAACTCTAATAAAATATTTTTCTCAAAAAATTGATTCGTGAAGTCGTTTTACAAAATTTTTATGGTAATCCACACAGTCATATATGATACAATTGGTCTTTGAATTCATCGTATTTGGGCCCAAAATGTAGTTATTTTGAACTTCAATAGACTGGCCGATAAACTATTCGGGTCAACAATTGATTTGGTGTTCAAATTAATTCTCCAGTTAAGTCTAGAAAGACACCAGTGAGACACAGAAACTTAAATATTTTTTAAAAAATATATATATATTTTTTAAATAATGTATTTGTAACTTTGTGTTGGGTATTTTTTTAATTTCTTAGAAAAATGCTTATAAAAAGAGAAAAACGTACCCATTCGGCCTCAACTTCACATTTAAAAAAAAAAACTTTTAAAGCTATTTTTTTTACTATTATATTCAAGTTATAAACTCATATAATTTTTTAAAGATAAACATTAAATCGAATCTTTGCTCCAATTATATATTTTTACCTTATGTATCTATTCTATTTAATAAAATAAGCGAACATTAGAAATTATAATAACTCTTTTTGAAATATTTGGGTTAAGTTCTGAAATTAAACTTTCAATATAAAAAATGGAGCAACATTACATGAAAATAAAACTAAGAAAATCGTAAAACATGAAAAAAAAAAATTTCGATTACAAATTTATCACGCAACACGTGTATCAGGACATTAGTATATATATAATTTATTCCACCGGGCTTGGCATGGCATGGATATCGATTTCGCAGGCTGACTAGTGAAGCAATTTTAGATACAAATATAAATTTAAAGCAATTTTAATAATTTTATTAATTATTAATAAATCACTTTGACATTAAGCAATTTTAGCCTACAAATATAAATTTAAAGCTCGATCTCTCAGGTAATTATTAGTTTTTTGTTCATCCACACTTTTAAAACCACAAACTTTTTCAAAAGAATTAAGTAAAAAATAGTTGATACTGATTTATATAAAAATAATAATTTATTCAACTGTTATAAGACTATTATAAGATCATATATAATTTCGAATTCGAATCGAGATTTATGCCATAAAATTTATAATCTTTGTGAAAAAAAATAATATTTACGATCTATTTTGTGTTATCTATATTCAACTTAATGTCTAAAATTTATTTAACATCTTTACAAGAATAGTGATGTACTTTCTGTAACACATAACTAGATAGCATTGCAAATGGTACTATTCTTTAATTAATGTACACCTTCATATGAAATTGTATTTTCAAAATAAATATGGAATAAATGTTACATTTTGGGGTATTTACGACATATTTTACTTTTAAAGAAGTGATTATTTTTTTTTATAAATTATAAAAAAGTAGAGAAAAATCAGACTTGAGTAGTGTTGGAAAACAAAAATACACAAACTGAAATTCAGAAATGAGTAGTATTTGATAAATAAGTGATTCTAATACTAACTTTTTATCAAAATTATTTTGTAGAAACATAATCAACATCCTACCAGCTTTTGTATTTCAATTAAATTAAATAGAAGCTAACACATAATTTGAATTTAAGAAACACACAAAATTGATTTTTAAAGCCAAAAACCAAGAATAATTTTTTTAGCAGTAAAAAATATTTTGTTGTTATATGAATTACGTATTAATTGATAAATTGATTCATGGACTATCGTAAATGACTTAGTACATAATCCAACTAAAAATTCAATTTTACCATTAATATAAATTGAATTTTTGCTGGAATTTTTATATTAAATTCAACGAGACACATATTTATTTTCAAATTTATTAATTTAAATATATTATAATAAATAATTATCATACTCTTTGTATAAAACTCTTATAATTATTAGCTAATAAATTATATCTGCAATCATAATACATTTTTAAAAATAAAAAATATATATATAATAAAATGATTTATTTTCTCTATCTATATATATTATAGTAATATAATTTTATTAATAAAATTCAACTCAATATATAAATTACATACAAGAATAAAATATATTCTAATATATTGAAAAAAATAAAATAAAATAAATGTATTTTTTAAATTTAAATTAAACTATAAGTCGAAAAATTCTTTAAAAATCGATATATACTAGATAAGGATACTGAGAGAGATTCACAGTGTAAAAAATCGTGTGTGATTTTTTCAGGAGATTTGATTTTTAAAGTTAAACGCTTTCCAAATTCTTTAGAAATCACTATAGACAAAAATTTGTGTGAGACGGTCTCACGGGTCGTATTTTGTGATACGTGTATCTTATGTGGATCATCTATGAAAAAATATTACTTTTTATGCTAAGAGTATTACTTTTTATTGTAAATATCGATAGGGTTGACCCCTCTCACAGATAAAGATTCGTGAGACCGTACTCATCACTATATACTAGATTTCGAAAGACTGGAATGGTGAATAAGGTCGCATCTTCGATCACTTGACAACAATACATCCGAGCTTCAACAACATATATTTATTATATTATATTATATTTTATCAATATATTAAAATATATTTTAGAGGTATATATGATTTTTCTAAAAAAATTGTAATTTTATCAACATAAAAACTATAATACTGATGAATAAAAATAATATTATTTTATTATATATTTATAAATATGCCTAAAATAGATTATATTTGTGTATATAATTTCTATATTGAGATATATTTGTATTAATTGATAATTATAATATTTAATACGAAGAAAAAATATATATACTATTTTTTAAAAAATATTAATCAATAAAATGATCGAAATAAAAATGTATATCTAATTGAATTTAATAATAATTGGATTTAAAACAATTTAAGTTAAGGATAATTAGATCATGTATAAATTTAGTATGTTAAATGTTTTAAATTGGTTGAATTAAGTTTTTGAGAGTTATATATGTGTTTAGATGATCTTCTTTCTTGAATTAGTTTTTAAGATCGAGTTAAGTCAAATCTCAATCTTAAAATGGTAACAAAAACATTTTCTGATCCTAGCCCTGAACTTCAGTTATGTGTTGGACTGTCCTATGGACCACCCAATAATGTTTTGTAAACTTTACGCTCTAATTATTCATTTATGGATGTGAGAGTGTGTGTTAGATGTCCTATATCGGGTGAATTAAGTAATTGAGAGTTGCATTTATGAACTTGGATAATCCTCCTTCTGGAACTAGCTTTTAGGATTGAGATACGTTCAAGTCTCAATCTCAATATAATAATGCATAAATATATCAAAATGTGTGTTACTTAAATTATTATAATAATAATTTATAAAAACAACTGTCAATGGTGTACTCAAATTTTGATATTTTACTCATTTTGAGATTTTTGAATTGACTTATTTACCCCCCTGACTCAGCCAGCCCATATGGGTACGTAGTCCACTATATGGTCAAAGGGAGACAATTTTTATCAGGGAATGTTTGTGGTCCATTGGCTATCATAATTCATCAATATGTTGTGTTGCCCCCAAACAAACACTCTTTTGACGCCTGAATTTTTTCTCCCTTTTCAATTATTAAAAATCTCAAGTTATTTTTATTCGTTTAATTATTATTACTATTATCGTCATCATTCGATCTCGTCCCATTTCATTATCGTGATGGAAGAATCGATTATAGCTCAGCGATGTGTTCAAATTCGAAAATAGTCACGCCTCCACGGGTTTTCGGAACACCGAAGATAGAAAAACGACGTTATTAACATAAGATAATCGTATGTGAATCTATCCATGCTTATAATCTCAAAGCGAAGTCGTATTTTTTCATATTAGATACCCATGTAAGTAAAAAAAATTTGTGTATAAGCTGATAGAGAGAAGTGGAAGAAACATGATGACAAAAAGAAACCAAATATGACCCATAAGGCTGCGTTTGGGCTGTACTTGAAAGGTAAAAACGAATGATAAAATATAGGAATCTAAATGACTGTCATGAAGTATGCTACAATACAACTACAAACCATACAACAAAAGGGAAATTTAGTTTTACTTTTACTGCAAAGATATTTAACTTTTTTTTTTTTAATTTAAAAAATATGACAAGACGATGGACAAACTTCTTGAAAAATGGAGCATAATACAATCAATGTAGGACCATGATTTTTCCATTTATATGGTCACTTACTAATTTGTTTAATTAGTGTCTTTTTTTTAAATGTTAATAAAATATAGATTTGAAATTGAATATTTTTTTCATATAAGTTAACAATATTTAAGCATTTTTCACTTTCGGAATCAAATGCATCAAGAATATCGAAGTTCTTTTTGTTTTTTTGTTTTTCCAAAGTATGAATAGAAGTCAAGTGAAAGAAGAGAACAACTCTCTTCGGATTACATCATTTAAAACGTGAAGATGCTTGTTTATAAAACGATATCGTCATCGTCTCTATGTCAGTTTTGTTCTAAGATAGATTGATGTACAATTTGATCATTTTTATTTTTTTTAGGTATATCCTTTGTTTTAATTCAAAGTTTAATATATATGAATTTTTAATTAAGTGTCGAAAATCGAAAGAAGTGAATTTATTTTTTTATTTTTGTTTTGATAGAATTTTGAGCCTAAATATATATATAGTTTGAGGGTTCCGAAAATTGGCCCATGTGATAAAAGCAAACATTATTTGTTATTGTAAAGCAACCACGCCCCGTTTGGCTGTAATCATTTGGTCTCCTTTTTCATAATTTCACACATTACCACTCTTCTTTATCTAATTACACTTTGTCCCCTCCAACAAATTTCTTCTTCCAAAACATTTATTGGCTTCAAATTCTACCCACTTAATTCCATGTTCGGATATCTTACTAAACCATGAAAACATTTTTTAAATTATATTTTAATTTTTTATGAAATATATTATAAATCGAAAATCGGAGGATAGAATTCTATATTTTTTGGGAATCTATCAATAAAATATGAAATTTTTTCTTTTATTTTTTTTTAAAGTCCGGAGAATAGATATACAACCTAATAAATATCGACATTATCTTTTTTATCCTCACAAGTTCTTCAAAACGAGGGAAATGTTGTGTTTGCCTTATAATAATGCTATGAATCACTACTACAATTAACAATTAATTCAAGCTTAATGAAAACATATTATTAATTTAATCTTTAATTAATATCACTAAAATTAATTGAAAATCTCAAGTTATTAAAGCGACTTGGGCGATATTTAAATTACAATTATTAGTGTTGGGAACAGAGAACCCACTCGTGCGGGCTGCTCCTCACGCTTAATTAATCATCCATTAAATAAACTAATAAACAATTAATTCTTATCAAATTGTTTGGTACAAAAAGAAAATACAGATTTATTCAATTATTAAATTAAAAGGGCAAAAAATTACATAAAACTTTTGTGATATAATCTCATGAGTTAATTTTGTGAGACACAGTTTGGTCCGACCCAATTCATGGAAAAAATTTAATTTTTATTTTAATTGATCTGTTTCACGTATATAGACTAGACTTGTAACACTATTTGACCTACTTCGAAAAAAAGTATAGGCACGAAAAACAATCTATATTCGTCAAATTAATCGCAACAAAAACGCATTGAACCCTCCAAAAGCGGATTTATGCTCTTCCCGAAATCGCTATTTTCAACAACGACTTTTACGAAAAGTCCTTTTTACCCTCCCGACATTCCATATTAAATACTGCTTCTCCTCCATCATGTTTCCCAGTTGAGTTGTGTGTATTTAGTTTTTCATATCCATCGACAGAGAAATCAAGAAACACACAGTTTAACACACTAGAGCGTGAAAATGGCGTCCTCCGATAAGGTGGTGGAGACTGTTATGGTGGGAAACTATGTAGAAATGGAGACCGAAGGGAAACCGAAAGATATCAAGTCTCAAGTTTCCAACCTCTTCTGGCATGGCGGCTCCGCTTACGATGCCTGGTTCAGCTGTGCTTCCAACCAGGTTCCCCCTACTCCCATAAATGTCTCTATTAGATTTGAAAATTTTAATTCCATTCCCTAAATGAATCCTTCTGCTACGATGGGATCTTAATTCTTGTGATAATTAATATTTAGCTTAATTTCATAATTTTTTTGCTTGATATTGATCCAGGTGGCTCAAGTGTTGCTTACATTGCCGTATTCATTTTCGCAACTGGGAATGCTTTCCGGGGTTCTGTTCCAGCTGTTCTATGGCCTGATGGGAAGCTGGACAGCTTATTTAATCTGCATCCTCTACCTGGAATACAGAACCAGGAAAGAAAGAGAGAAAGTTGATTTCAGGAATCATGTTATTCAGGTTAAATTAATCAAATCCTGTCCATTTTCTATTAATTTCTTTAATCTTAATATATATAGTTTTATGACAAGAATACATAATCAGAACATGAGCAAAGACAAAAATTCCATATCCACTGCTCGCAATTTCACATGGGTTTCTATGTTTTTCCGTGCAAATTAATCTAACAAATCCAATTTTTTCTTTTAAAAATAAAATCTGCAGTGGTTTGAAGTTCTTGACGGGCTCCTCGGAAAACACTGGAGGAACGTGGGCTTGGGGTTTAACTGCACTTTTCTTCTGTTTGGATCCGTGATTCAACTTATAGCCTGCGCAAGGTATCTAGCTGACACATACATGATACATACACACGTATATACACATAACACCACCAGTATATATATTTTATATGTTTAAAAATTTGATATTGCAGCAATATATATTACATAAATGACAATTTGGACAAGAGAACGTGGACATATATATTTGGGGCATGTTGTGCTACGACAGTGTTCATTCCTTCGTTTCACAATTATAGAATATGGTCTTTTCTTGGCTTGCTGATGACCACTTATACAGCGTGGTACCTCACTATTGCATCCTTACTCCATGGACAGGTATATAAACATTTAGTATTATAAAATTGATTATCGATGGGATTTAGTCTAATTTATGTATGTATGAACAGGTAGAGGGTGTGAAGCATTCGGGTCCAAACAAGTTGGTGTTATATTTCACAGGGGCCACCAACATTCTCTACACATTTGGGGGACATGCCGTTACAGTGTAAGACATACTATTTTTTGTGTCCTAATATTAATTTCGTGTCTTTTACGTTATTTTTCTCGCACATTAATTATTCCATTTTTTTCTTTGAAAATCCTATGAGGTCTCTTTCAAGCTGTGAATATTATATAAAACATTATTAAGTTAATCTATTCCGACAAATGAAATTGTAGAAAGATTTGGAATAGGGAAAGATAAATCGGGTTTGAACATCTTAACGTTATCGTGAAAGCGACTTAACCTTACGAAATATTAACAGAATCCGACCAATCCTTTTTATTACCTCAAATAGCTCGAGGGTTTTAATTGGGTAGTCAGTCGTCCTTTTTACTCTGAAGATTCAATAATTTTCCAGCTGTGGAGATGTTAGGCGTGCTTAGGGGTTAGAAGTCGGACTTTCTTGGACAACGCTTTTTTTCGATTTTTTTGCTATCTATGGGAAAAAAGCCAGACTTCTTTCTCCATTCACTTTATGCAGCTTTGGTTTCATGCTGTGATGAAAGGTAACTCGGTGCCTGGGTCTCCAGTCTGATCATTCAATTCTCGTTTGGCCCGCTCCGTCAATCTTGATTCAGTATCTCTATTGTTTAAAAAATAAAAAAAAATTGTTAATAAAAATTATAATAAAACAATAACTAAGATAAATGGCTCAATAATTTCGAAGTTTCACACAAAATGAGTTCGAAACAAACCCATCAACCATCCGAACAATAAATCTTTCATTACATTATGGTACATAGGGAGATCTAATCCCAGAAGAGGTGAGATGTCTACCGGGAAAAGATAAACTCACGTGAGAGTAGATGATTATGCATACATAGAGACTAGATCTGTATAGTCTAATATGAGCCACTAGGCAATTGACTCAGTTGGCAGAAGCCTCTCCCTCGTGGAGGTTCGACAACCACGTAAATCAAATGTCGCCCCTCTCCTAACCCATCCCCATAGTTTTAAAATTGTGCTACATATTAATCATGTAATAGGTAATAAATAGACCTGAAAATGTTAATAAATAGTGGGGATACGTATTTAATATTGCAGGGAGATAATGCACGCAATGTGGAAGCCACAGAAATTCAAGGCCATATACTTAATAGCCACAGTGTATGTGTTGACCCTGACACTCCCGTCGGCCTCGGCAGTGTACTGGGCTTTCGGAGATTTGCTTCTCAATCACTCCAATGCTTTCGCCCTTCTGCCGAGATCACCCTTCAGGGACATGGCCGTCATTTTGATGCTCATCCATCAGGTACCATTTATGTCTTCATTAATTTACTCATCAACCGTATTATGTATATGGTGAAAAGTCTATATTTTTGAGTCTTGATAATCACTTTTTATATGGTGGATGTTAATGTTTGGTTATATATGGTTGCATGTCGATTAATGCAGTTTATAACATTCGGATTCGCGTGCACTCCCTTGTATTTCGTGTGGGAAAAGGCGATAGGCATGCATGAATGCAAGAGCTTGTGCAAGAGGGCGGCGGCGAGGTTGCCCGTGGTGGTTCCGATATGGTTCTTGGCCATCATCTTCCCGTTTTTCGGGCCTATCAACTCCACCGTCGGGTCACTTCTTGTCAGCTTCACCGTCTACATTATCCCTGCTTTGGCTCACATTTTTACCTTCAGATCAGCTGCGGCCCGAGAGGTAACCAACATAATCTGGAGTAGTCATAAATTTTATTAAAAAAATACAATTTTCGTATCCCAAATTCTTTACATATGTGAAGTAATTTTATATATATAAAAAATATAGTATTGTATCCCAAATTCTTTACATATCTGATCGGGAATCATTTCCAAAGAAGTACCGAAAGGTTTCTATAATTAGAAAGTGACAGGCATCAGGTGGCAGGTGGGGAAACTCAAAATCTTGAAATTATACAGTCACGCGACTCACGCCCCAGACATATACTGGTTCATATATAGTTTGGTCGTCCGAAAATACAAATTTCCTCGATTTATACAATATAAAAAAGATCAGAATTAAATAACATTAAATGCTTATAAAGTATTAAAATTCAGCACAATTTGTCTTCTGGTGCAGAATGCGGTGGAGCAGCCTCCAAAGTACTTTGGGAGATGGGTTGGGACTTACATCATCAACATATTTTTGGTTATATGGGTTTTGATAATCGGGTTTGGGTTCGGAGGATGGGCCAGTATGACAAATTTTATTCACCAAATCGACACCTTCGGTCTATTCACAAAGTGCTACCAATGCCTGCCTCAATTGCCGCCGCACCTGGCCAACGCCACCGCTCCTCTTCCACCTCCTGCAGCCAACCTCACCCATCTTCCTCCCAGTATTCACGGCCACCTTTGAGCCGGTTCGTGACATTTCTTTCGAGAGATATGTATTCACAAGGGAAAGATAAGTCGTAAGAGATTTCGCATTGCTATGCTGTGATTCACAAGAAAATTAATGTTGGGAACTCGTTTGGCGAAAAAGAATGCAATCTAGATTAGAGTTCTTCGATGGTAGTTGGTTTTAGTGGGCTGCATGTGGAATGCATGAAATTCGTAATTCTGATTTAACAAATTTTATTTAGTGTGTAACTCTAGCATGTGTTAGTTTTTGTGATATGCTTTTCGTTTATAAAACAAAAGGAAAAGATGGGAGCAATTACAAATTTTTATTCTTATATATGCAGGGGATGGTACATACACTTGTCACTTGTTATATATANATATGATATGTTGAATTCATACAAATAAGACAAAATATAGAACGTAATTGCATAAAAAGTAAAACGAGAACTTAAAAAAAGTTAAACGAGTGTTGATAACACAATGACAAATCTCTTAATGTCTCTCTTATTTGGTCGTCATAGAAGCACGGTTTTTTTTGAATGCAGTTCGTCTCTTAATTGGTTTTATATACTCCTCAAGAAGCTCGTCGTCTTTAATTCCTATAGTAGAGTCTTGTGCTTCACTTCTATCGAGAATGTTTCTTTTCAAATAATTGGAAGCGTAGCTCTTTGATCCTTCTTTGCTTGCATTATTTCGTTTTCCTAATGATCTCTGTTTTTTTGTTTGGATATTTTTGGAGTGAATCAGGCATGGTTTTTGAACACTTTCAGCAATTATTGAAACCATATCTTCACTGTTTGTGACGGTCCTATCCAATTTTAATAGAAATCTATGGCTCTCTATGTTGCGGCTGATGATATCATCGATGTCCTGCACCATATGTGAGATATATAACATTAGATTATACACTTGCAAATGATATGATGAGGTAAAAACGTTTTTTCTCTCCAATAAGCAGTAAACTGTTAATCTTAATTTATACGTTTTTTGGTTACCTGATTGCGGATTTTGATGTATTATTCAATAGGATGGCCAATGAACAATGTGACAATTTCCCCAAACATACACTACAAGAAAATACACATTCAACAACACATCAAAGACAACGGTTTTTATTAAAACCGTTGTGTTTTTTCATTTAACAACGGTTCCAACAAAAACCGTTGTCGTAGCCTAAAAAAACCCACTTAAAGACAACGGTTTTTTAAAAATCGTCGACAACGGTTTTTAAAAACCGTTGTTTATGAGCGTTTTTTTTTTGGGCTACAACAACGGTTTTTAAAAACCGTTGTCTAAAAGCATTTTTTTGGGCTACACCAACGGTTTTAACAACCGTTGTCTATGAGCGTTTTTTTTAGGCTACGACAACGGTTTTTAAAAATCGTTATCTATGAATGTGTTTTTTTGGGCTACGACAACGGTTTTTTAAAAACCGTTGTCTATATGTGTTTCTGTCAAGGGTCAAAGACAACGGTCAGCTGGTTTTTGTAGAACTACGACAACGTTTTAAAAAAACGTGTCATTTTTTTATTTTTTTTGGTTAAAAACCGTTGTCATTGTTCTAAATTTTTTAAAAAAATCGGTAAATATAGCGACGGTTTTAACAAAAACCATCGCTATATTTAGCGACCTTTTTAATAAAAACCGTCGCAAATTGTCTATAAATATCCGCGTCCTTGTTCATTTTTCTTCACACACAAATTTTTTCTCCCTTCCACAAAATTTTTCTCTCTTCCACAAATTAATTTCGCTTCAATTCTAAGAGTTAATAAAATTATAAATATTATTATTATAACAAAGGTTGTCAGTTTTTTTTATAATTATTAAATTATAAAATTATTTTTTTTATTTTCCGTAAAATATTAGCGACGGAATTTATATGCAAAAATCGTTGCTAATTAGCGACGAAAATCATATTAAAACCGTTGCTATGTTGGCCAAAATCGTCGCTAATTAGCGACGGTTTGCTTAGACAAACCATCTCAATATTTAGTTTACATTTAACCACATGGCCTTTAACAACGGTTTTATTTGACCTACGACAANTCTTGTTCATTTTTTCTTCACACACAAATTTTTTCTCCCTTCCACAAAATTTTTCTCTCTTCCACAAATTAATTTCGCTTCAATTCTAAGAGTTAATAAAATTATAAATATTATTATTATAACAAAGGTTGTCAGTTTTTTTTATAATTATTAAATTATAAAATTATTTTTTTTATTTTCCGTAAAATATTAGCGACGGAATTTATATGCAAAAATCGTTGCTAATTAGCGACGAAAATCATATTAAAACCGTTGCTATGTTGGCCAAAATCGTCGCTAATTAGCGACGGTTTGCTTAGACAAACCATCTCAATATTTAGTTTACATTTAACCACATGGCCTTTAACAACGGTTTTATTTGACCTACGACAACGGTTAAAAACCGTTGTCTTTTGCCTTTTTTTTGTAGTGATAGTTACTTTTGCGATTCCAGTTCCATCTTCAATCAACACAGTAAGTTTATACATGAGAGTGTATGTAATAGGCGCATCATTATATATAGTCATTAGGATATATTTAACAAAGATCGAAAGTAGAGTTAATTAAAACTTTGGAACTATTTCGATGGGTATATTTGTACAGTCAAGGCAAGACATTCCACTTGTTGTCCTTGTCGCTGATTTGTAACAATGGTTACAGGCATCATAAAATAGAGATAAGTTGTTTTCGATCTTCTTTATTGTTCTCTGAACACAGTAGTAGTTGTTCTTAAAAAAAAACAGAGAGAAAAAATTTAGTTATTTTGTTCATATCTCTTTTTCATGGTATTTTATAGTTTCATGCATAATATTAAAAGAGCACAAAGTTGCTATAGGTGAACAAGGGTCATCATGAATGTTGAAGAATGAATGAAAGTAGAATTTTGGTTCTTATTTTTGGTGTTTTACAATGTAATTTAAATAGTTATAAGAGAAGCGATAAATGCAACTAAACTAAAAATGAGATAGACCAAGGTAGTAGCTTAATTTCCCCGCTGCTTCGCATAAATTTGTCAACAGAATTTTATTCTTTATGGGCAGTAATGTATGCCGTAGTGTTTGTTGATTTCATAGTTAGCATATAAGAAGTGGTTAATATGATGGTATTCAAACAATGATTCTGAAACAAAGAATACCTCAGTCAACGTGTTCTTTTTTTTGACGAGTTGTTCTAGAATAACTTTGACTGCTTCCGCAAACTTTCTCTTTGTCCAAAGTTCATTCACTCCATCTATAGTGTCAATCGCGAGTAGCCTGATATTTATATCCCGTTATGTTATAGCATAAATGAAGACTGGGGATATATCATTAAGTAACAAAATACAAGTGTCTTGAATCTTCTACAGGACACATGAAAGAACCGTTTCTTTTAGATGCACATATTAGCTCGGTGCAAAAGTTTGTGAACTTGAAACATAACTACAATTAGATGCAATGCTTAACGATGAAGAGATATTAAAAGTGATCTTACCATTCGGTAAGTTCAACTACTCTGGAGCATTGTGGATTGAGTAGAACGTATGTCGTTGGTGTATATTTCAATTGAGAAACATCTAACATCGAAAGCAGAAATGAGAGTTATTACTTGTAAGCATGATAAAACAATCAAGAGAGTCGATGGTTAGTATAATTATTGTGTGTTTGCATTCTGAGGTTGCATATAGCCGCAATAGGTGCACGAGCCTCATTTTTTTTCATCAATTAGCCTTCATTGACAGCTAAATCATCCCACAATCCAATATCTATAGTCTCGTACCTGTTGAAAATTTAACCATTAAAATTGTGCAGCAGAAAATGGTAAGAAACAGTAGCAAAGATAAGGATTTTTTTAGGTGTATTTAGTCATTGTTTATCATGAATAACCGTTCATTCCATGAGGACGATTTCTCTTAAATGTCCAATTGTTCCAGTATTCGGTCTCGTGAAAGTGCGAAGTGGTCGAAAGTTCTTGACAAAACTAATTATATCTGCCAAGTTTTCACAAAGTTAATGAAGCATTTTTTTGAAAACATTTTGAAATAATTGTCGAAGATGAATCTCACGTTGGTCTTCATTTGCATTAATTATATAAGCTCAGGAGTGATTTCATTAAATCTCTTGAATTTGATATCCATTGGCATTGTTGGTCGCATAGCTTGAAATTCAGTAATTACAGACCTTGTTTGGATAATAAGTTCAAAGCCCGGGTTGACATTAACATAGTTGGAGTTTATTTTCTTCACCAGTGGATTACAAATCAAGTAGGTTTTATTTGTCACGCCCCGAGACCGAGGTTAGTCGACATCGGCGTTACTCAACAATCACATAATTGCTAAACAACAAGCCTCGTAGTACAGTATAAACCAAAACCAGTTTATATCATAAAAACCATAAAAATGGAATCGTCTTTACATTAGTAACTCTGAAAACGATAAAAATCTGCGGAAGCATTTATAATTTGAATTAAAAACTCATAAGAACATATTCTTAATAAAAATTCTTCATGCGTCCACTATCAGTTCCAAAACTGGTGTTCGATCCTTCTTTCTCTATTTCTTCTTCTGATTTATCTAGGGAGGGTAGAGTAAGGGGTGAGTGACATGGTCGTCACTCAGCAAGTGGGGCCGTTCGAGAACAACAAACAACATGCAAGAAAAATTCGAAACACACACCTTTCATAACATTACTTAAACTACATGCATATTGTCGACCAAACACTGAGATTCCTCTACTTTCAATGGTTTACTGATATCAATCCTTAATTTTTACTCCTCTAAGGGGGCGATGTCATATAGCGGTTATACCCCCACCGCGTAAGAGTCATATCATGGTTGGGATTCTCTCCCATATCAAGTTGAATCCTCACAGTGTCAAAACATAGTTCATGCAACAATCGTAACCAGAAGGGCTAGAAGAAGAATTTGCACTTGATCGAATTTTCAAAAACGAAAATACATAAACCAAAAATTACACATTTAAAACAAGCCTACTTACCTTAGACTGGAAGAAAATGTGAAGAATTCGAAAATCATAGAAGAATCATACAACTGACACTTTGAAACGCAACAGCACATCTACTGAAAAATCAGCCGCTTTGTAAAATTCCTTGCGCCTTAATGAACCGTTGGATCGGGCTTAAACTTTTACAGTATGTTTATTAGTAAGTCAAATAAATTATGAACGGTGGAGATCCGGTTTGAAGTCTTTTTGTTCTGCTTATGGACGAAACACCGTAGGTATGCTGTTCCCGCCTAAAATCTAAGCAGTTTGCTTGCGAAGGCTATAAACAAAAAACTAACCGTTGGAGTTTACTGAAATTTGGATATGTTATTCAAAACATATGAAAGTATATTATGAACGGTGGAGATCGGATTCCAATGCCTGGAGTGATGGGAAAAAATTTCAAAACTTGGGTAGATTTTGATGACTGCAGTAGAATTTTGGAGAACAAAATTTCGAAAATTTCAGCAACACTTGGAGAGAATTTTCGAAAATTTGGAGTGTTTGGAATGATGTAAATTATGAATGAGAGCTTCTCCTATTTATAGGGGTGAGGTGAAAATCCTACCATAATTCGATTGATATTCTTTTCAAAATTTGGAGATGCTCCTTTCATAAATTTCGAGATACTTCTTCCTTAAATATTAGGATGCTTCTTTTTTTGAGAAAAACTACCTTGTATGTAATATTTCTTTCCAAATTTGACTGATATCCAGCCTTATTTCGAAATCAATACATGATTTGTACTGAATTTTGAATTTCATGTATTTATTGGTTTGAAATTTCCAATAACATGTATTATTTAATATTTTTAAATTTATTATAACTTGAAAATAAATTTTTATACATGTCTATATTTAATTTATTACATGCCCAAAAATTTGGGTTTTCATATTATTGGTGTGCAACAAGGTCTTAAATTGCGAGATCACTTTCGAGAACATAAGTGTGTAAATCATAGTCCCCTAAAAATATATAGAAAGCAACGGGTAACACACAAAAAGGCAAACGTACTGTTATTACAAATATATATGAAGATGATGTTGAATTCAGTTCAGTGAAGCGATATATAAAATTGTGAAGACGTTCATATTTTGATATAGGTGACAATATTACGATGCTTGGTCGGAATAAGATATAAAATACATACCTGCTTTTCAATTAGTATCGGCTTCCTGATTCTTATGGAACTTTTATTTGTTTGGGTTTCATAGCCTTGTCGAAGAATGAGAGCTTCGATGACGACATCCGATTGATTTTCCTTAAGATCTTTAATCATGAACAACGTGGGGTGTATCCATCTGAGTTTCTTGGTTGGTGATACCCTCATAAGAGTCCGAGTCATGAGTGNTTCCTCGGGCTACCATATGCTCGGGCTCTCATGCAAGCTCTCGGGAACTTTTTACCGGGCTACCTCGAGAAACGCACCTGACTCGAGTGCATCAATATGGGCTACCTTATGCTTGGCAATCATTGTTGTCAGAACTACATGGTTTTGGCGTGTCAGAGAAGTCATCAGAAGTAGGGNACAATCATTGTTGTCAGAACTACATGGTTTTGGCGTGTCAGAGAAGTCATCAGAAGTAGGGTATGGACAGCCACCTTACCATACTTAGTAGTTGGACACTGAAAACAAGGTAACTATGGGATTTCCTCTTATAAATAGCAGGTATACATCTCATTTACTGATTCTGGAATTTTACATTCTTAAGCACTTCACGTATATTCACTCACATATACATATTCAAAATTTTGATGACTGCAGCAGAATTTTGGAAAACAAAATTTCGAAAATTTCAGCAACACTTGGAGAGAAATTTTCGAAAATTTGGAGTGTTTGGAATGGTGTAAACTATGAATGAGAGCTTTTCCTATTTATAGGGGTGAGGTGAAAATCCTACCATAATTCGATTGATATTCTTTCCAAAATTTGAAGATGCTCCTTCCATAAATTTCAAGATACTTCTTCCTTAGATATTAGGATGCTTCTTTTTTGAGAAAAACTACCTTGTATGTAATATTTCTTTCCAAATTTGACTGATATCTAGCCTTATTTCGAAATCAATACATGATTTGTACTGAATTTTGAATTTCATGCATTTATTGGCTTGTAATTTCCAATAACATGTATTATTTAATATTTTCAAATTTATTATAACTCGAAAATAAATTTTTATACATGTCTATATTTAATTTATTATATGCCCAAAAATTTGGGTTCTCATATTATTGGTGTGCAACAAGGTCTTAAATTGCGAGATCACATTCGAGAACATAAGTGTGTAAATCATAGTCCCCTAAAAATATATAGAAAGCAACGGGTAACACACAAAAAGGCAAACGTACTGTTATTACAAATATATATGAAGATGATGTTGAATTCAGTTCAGTGAAGCGATATATAAAATTGTGAAGACGTTCATATTTTGATATAGGTGACAATATTACGATGCTTGGTCGGAATAAGATATAAAATACATACCTGCTTTTCAATGAGTATCGACTTCCTGATTCTTATGGAACTTTTATTTGTTTGGGTTTCATAGCCTTGTCGAAGAATGAGAGCTTCGATGACGACATCCGATTGATTTTCCTTAAGATCTTTAATCATGAACAACGTGGGGTGTATCCATCTGAGTTTCTTGGTTGGTGATACCCTCATAAGAGTCCGAGTCATGAGTGACCCGGGATACTAAATGGATAGCCCAAATCATTGTCAGTATGCAGAGTATCATCTTCAGCAGTCGGGCAGGCGAATGCCCGGGACATCTCCTCCCCGGGCTACCATATGCTCGGGCTCTCATGCAAGCTCTCGGGAACTTTTTACCGGGCTACCTCGAGAAACGCACCTCACTCGAGTGCATCAATATGGGCTATCTTATGCTTGGCAATCATTGTTGTCAGAACTACATGGTTTTGGCGTGTCAGAGAAGTCATCAGAAGTAGGGTAGGGACAGCCACCTTACCATACTTAGTAGTTGGACACTGAAAACAAGGTAACTATGGGATTTCCTCTTATAAATAGCAGGTATACATCTCATTTACTGATTCTGGAATTTTACATTCTTAAGCACTTCACGTATATTCACTCACATATACATATTCAAAATTTTGATGACTGCAGCAGAATTTTGGAAAACAAAATTTCGAAAATTTCAGCAACACTTGGAGAGAAATTTTCGAAAATTTGGAGTGTTTGGAATG
>NC_133308.1:21228866-21230965 GCF_012295235.1 Primulina huaijiensis
CAGTATGCAGAGTATCATCTTCAGCAGCCGGGCAGGCGAATGCCCGGGACATCTCCTCCCCGGGCTACCATATGCTCGGGCTCTCATGCAAGCTCTCGGGAACTTTTTACCGGGCTACCTCGAGAAACGCACCTCACTCGAGTGCATCAATATGAGCTATCTTATGCTTGGCAATCATTGTTGTCAGAACTACATGGTTTTGGCGTGTCAGAGAAGTCATCAGAAGTAGGGTAGGGACAGCCACCTTACCATACTTAGTAGTTGGACACTGAAAACAATGTAACTATGGGATTTCCTCCTATAAATAGCAGGTATACATTTCATTTACTGATTCTGGAATTTTACATTCTTAAGCACTTCACGTATATTCACTCACATATACATACTCAAAATTTTGATGACTGCAGCAGAATTTTGGAAAACAAAATTTCGAAAATTTCAGCAACACTTGGAGAGAAATTTTCGAAAATTTGGAGTGTTTGGAATGATGTAAATTATGAATAAGAGCTTCTCCTATTTATAGGGGTGAGGTGAAAATCCTACCATAATTCGATTGATATTCTTTCCCAAAATTTGGAGATGCTCCTTCCATAAATTTCGAGATACTTTTTCCTTATATATTAGGATGCTTCTTTTTTGAGAAAAACTACCTTGTATGTAATATTTCCTTCCAAATTTGACTGATATCCAGCCTTATTTCGAAATCAATACATGATTTGTACTGAATTTTTAATTTCATATATTTATTGGCTTGTAATTTCCAATAACATGTATTATTTAATATTTTCAAATTTATTATAACTGGAAAAAAAATTTTTATACATGTCTATATTTAATTTATTACATGCCCAAAAATTTGGGTTTTCATATTATTGGTGTGCAACAAGGTCTTAAATTGCGAGATCACTTTCGAGAACATAAGTGTGTAAATCATAGTCCCCTAAAAATATATAGAAAGCAACGGGTAACACACAAAAAGGCAAACGTACTGTTATTACAAATATATATGAAGATGATGTTGAATTCAGTTCAGTGAAGCGATATATAAAATTGTGAAGACGTTCATATTTTGATATAGGTGAAAATATTACGATGCTTGGTCGGAATAAGATATAAAATGCATACCTGCTTTTCAATGAGTATCGACTTCCTGATTCTTATGGAACTTTTATTTGTTTGGGTTTCATAGCCTTGTCGAAGAATGAGAGCTTCGATGACGACATCCGATTGATTTTCCTTAAGATCTTTAATCATGAACAACGTGGGGTGTATCCATCTGAGTTTCTTGGTTGGTGATACCCTCATAAGAGTCCGAGTCACGAGTGACCCGGGATACTAAATGGATAGCCCAAATCATTGTCAGTATGCAGAGTATCATCTTCAGCAGCCGGGCAGGCGAATGCCCGGGACATCTCCTCCCCCGGCTACCATATGCTCGGGCTCTCATGCAAGCTCTCGGGAACTTTTTACCGGGCTACCTCGAGAAACACACCTCACTCGAGTGCATCAATATGGGCTATCTTATGCTTGGCAATCATTGTTGTCAGAACTACATGGTTTTGGCGTGTCAGAGAAGTCATCAGAAGTAGGGTAGGGACAGCCACCTTACCATACTTAGTAGTTGGACACTGAAAACAAGGTAACTATGGGATTTCCTCTTATAAATAGCAGGTATACATCTCATTTACTGATTCTGGAATTTTACATTCTAAAGCACTTCACGTATATTCACTCACATATACATATTCAAAATTTTGATGACTGCAGCAGAATTTTGGAAAACAAAATTTCGAAAATTTCAGCAACACTTGGAGAGAAATTTTCGAAAATTTGGAGTGTTTGGAATGATGTAAATTATGAATGAGAGCTTCTCCTATTTATAGGGGTGAGGTGAAAATCCTACCATAATTCGATTGATATTCTTTCCAAAATTTGGAGATGCTCCTTCCATAAATTTCGAGATACTTCTTCCTTAGATATTAGGATGCTTCTTTTTTGAGAAAAACTACCTTGTATGTAATATTTCTTTCCAAATTTGACTGATATCCAGCCTTATTTCGAAATCAATACATGATTTGTACTGAATTTTGAATTTCATG
>NC_133308.1:21231892-21294034 GCF_012295235.1 Primulina huaijiensis
GTACTTGCTATTTATATGTAGCAGTGTTTACATGAACAGACAACTCTTAATCAATTTCACGAAATAAAGTAGCATAAATTATTGTTTTAATTATGAAAAGAAACATTTACTACATAGCAATATCAAGTGTATGTAATACATATTTCTGTTAATAGTTGGGACTGTCCAATTCTTGAGTAACTGTCGTATACAGTATTCCAAAGGACAATGATTTTAAGTAAACCTCATGCATTGGTTTGGTTTTGCATCCATCCGTCCCATTATTTTTGTTTACCGTTTCAAATATGTACCATTCTTCTGCATAAGTAACATTTATATACAGGATGTGAAAAGACATTATATTGAAGTAGAGCTTATGCATATTTTATTTTAAATTAATATCAAATATAGGTTTTAAAAGAAGTGGTAAAAAAAATGAAGATGTAAAAAAAAATAATAATAATAATAATAATAAGCCACGTGAATGTAGGCAATTAATCGAGCTGAGCCGAACCGAGGTTTAGAATGTTTGAGTTTGACTCATTTATAATCGTGCCGAGGTCAAAATTTGTTTTAAGAATATATCATGGCTCACGAGCTTATGTTTCGCATTTTTTTCGAGCATAAATAAGCTTAAGAAATATAAATAATAAATTTAAATAGTTATTTATTTAATTAAAACCAAATTATATTTTTATAAAAAGATATAATATTCTTATTTTAATTCGTAATTTTATTCTGATAAATAAATTTAATTGATTCTATTATATTTTTTAGTGTAAAATATATAAATCAAATATCAAAGTTATTATTATTATTTTATCTAATAGCTGGATCATGAGATAACAATGAACACGTGAACAATCAAATATAGATTTTAACAGAAGAGGTATAAGATTAATAAATAAAGCATCAGATAAGTAGGCAAGTAATCGAACTGATCCTAGCTAAACGCTTGAATCTTTGAGTTTGACGCGTTTATAATCGAGTCGAATTCAAGCTTTATTTAAAGAATATATTCATGACTTACGAACTTATTCAGATTCTATCGAGAAATTAGCTTAACAAATACAAATCATAAATTTAAGTAGCCATTAAAATTTGAATTAAATGTTGAAAAAATAATATTCTTATTTAAATTCGTAATTTTATTCTAATAAATAAATTTTATAGATTATTCTAGAATTGTTATAAGTAAAAGTGTAAAATATATAAATCAAATATAAAAAAAAAAGTAATCTAACAAAAAATTTATTTCTTAAATTCATTTAAAAAATAAATAAAATTGATCATCACATAATGTTACAATAATAATAACAATAATAAATTTACACAAAACTCCTATGAGACCGTCTTCCATATCAATTTTGTGAGAAAAATCTTTTACCTGACCTGACCCATGAAAAATATTAATTTTTATATTAAAAATATTATTTTTCATTCTAGATATAAATCGGGTCTACCCGTCCCACATATATAAATATGTGAGAACATCTAATAGGAGACATGCTCATAAAATTAATGTTTTCTTTATGAATTACGAGAAGTTTCGAAAAGCTTCCAATTACTATTACATTTATGGTTATTGATTTTCCATAAATTTTTCATTTGAAAATTGTAGTGTAGTTGTTGCAATATTATGGATGAAAAGATAACCAAAGATTTTGATTATCGGAAAAATCCTAATCAAATCTTCACGAGATGGTAGAGAATCATGATCAAATCTGCGTCTCATGATGCAATAAATACTCAACCTAGTTGCATTTGTTTGGGATCTTCAAATTTTTTACGACGATGAAGGAAAACATGTGAAAATATTAATAATTATATTTTCCACAAATTTATATGTATATATGGTGATAGATAAACATAGTTTTCTTAGGTTGCGTTTACTTAGCTTGATTATAGGACGATGAATGAAAACAAATCATATGACTAAATATGTATCGTTAAATTTGTTTTCACTCTATATTTATTTAATGAAGCATTTTTTATGTGCACCATTAAATGTTCTTATTTTTATGTGCATCTACTACGCTATTTACTTATTGATGAATATATATGATTTTAAAAGAGCATGTCTCCTGTAAGATCATCTCAGGGGTCTATATCCATGAGACGAATCGATCCAACTCATATCTACCATGAAAATTAGTATTTTTGGGAAAAAAATATTTTTCATGAGTGGGAAAAAATATTTTTTCACGAGAGTTTTTGTAATTTTAAAATAGATTATCAAAGAGCAAAATAATGAATAACTGCAAAATCGTGCAAAGGTTACGATATTCCTTATCACCATATTCATGATGGTTTGAAAAATGAGTATTTGACGATAAAAGATCCTGTCCATCTTTGGAAAAATTTGAAACAAAGATATAGCCATCAAAAGACACGATTGTCCGAAAAGCACATTACGAATGGATGCACTTGCGCTTAAAAGATTTTAAATCTGTAAGTAAATACAATTATGCATTATTTTGCTTCATTTCACAATTGAAATTATGTTGAGAAAAAAATAACCGATGATGATTGGTTGAAAAAATACTCCACTTTTCATGCATTTAATGTGCTTATGGTATAGAGAGAAAGACCATAAGAAATATTCTGATTTGATTTCATGTTTTCTTTTGGCTGAGAAAAATAATGAACTATTGATGAAAAATCATGAAATCCATCCGATCGGTGCCAACTCATTCTCTAAAGTGGATATGTCAATGCATGGTGAAAACAAGGAAACAAAATAAGACCGCATATGGTCGTGGGCTTGGAAAACCTCTTTATTATAATGATGGTTATGATAATGGAAATCAAAAAATACAAGTTCCCAACAGCAGAAGTGGTCAAAATGATTAATCATATAATTCAGAAAATGAGTGTTGTAGATGTGGAATAAAAAGGGTATTGATATCATACTCGTCGTACACTCAAACACATTGATCAAGCATCAAAAGAAAATGCAAAGGATGTAGAGACTAATTTTATTTATCAAGTGAATACTGAAGTCAAGTCCCATCTTTTCCAACACATTTTGATGTTTTTGATATATTTGAATATCCGCAAGGGAGAACTGATTATTTGATTAGAGAAAGGAGTGTGCAAAATTATTGAATATTTTATCTATCGTTTATTTATATGTTTTAATTTGTTTTGGCTTTATGCTCGACTTATTTAAGTGGTTTATTTATAATGATTGGTTTTATTAAAAAGTTTAAGTTGAATACATGCTATTCCAGCGATTCAAGAAATAAAAGTTCTGAATTGAGAAGAAACTTACCTCAAAAGAATGCTCTCAACGCGAGGATTTTGAATATATAATTTGTTTATGTGAGAACCCGAATTTCCAGCAGTAGCTAGCATTTTGCAGTAGCTAGAAATATTCAGCAGCAATGCAAAAATGTCAGCAGAAGCTAACATTTCCAGCAGCAACTAATATTTCAGAAGCTGATATTTTTCCAGCTAGCAGATAGAATCCAGCAGCAGAAGAGTTCAGTAGCGCGAGATTCCAGCAGACAGCTACTGATTCTGCTTATGACTTGTAACTGAAGAATTTAACATGGAATAAAGGATGTTAATGGCACATAATGGCAGATTATGACCATTAATTGGGAGGCTAACACAGTCAGAATTTTTTCTATAAATAACACCCTCAAATCTCTGAATTGGTGTTACACAAGTCTTGAATTATTACTTGAAATTTGAGCTAAGAGAGTGTCTTTTTCGAGTTGTAAAATCCAGTAGCTAGAACAAGCAGATCCCAGACTTCAACCGAAACTTTCTAGCAAATTACAGTAAGTGGGCTTTTGTATAAATATCTTGAAACCAGTTTGATAATTCCTGTTTTGAAGCAAATTATATGTATTTTTTATCTCTGATTTTTGAAGCAATGAAACCTATTGAACTAATGGTAGGAATATATATTCTGAAACATTCCTGATTACTGAATCCTGATTACTGATTACTGGCCTCACCCATTAGAGGAGAGAACATATAGGAGACTGATATCAGTTTAACCATGAAATTCACAAACGTGCTCAGTGCTTGCTTGCTAAAATTTTAGTTCTGATTTCTGTTCTGAAACCTGTTATTCCTGAATACTGATTCTGGTTCTGAAAGTAAGAGTTTCTGTATATTATTTGTATTACTGTTTCTGTTAAAAATGGTTTTGAAAACTGAGAGTTACTCCCGCCCCCGCTTATCGAGTGACGACCAAATCACTCACCTACCAAAGCCATCTCAGATAAGAACGAGGAAGAAACGTTAGAAGAAGAAGAGCAAAATCAGTTTTGGGGCTGGTGAAGAAGACTGTTGTTTCTCAGTTCTGATTTATGTTTGTTGTTCCGCTGCATCTGTTAAGACATTGTTATGTCTGGTTTTACATTTTCGCTGTAAAACATTAGTTATTCGAGTTTGTATCAGACAATGGAATATTCCGTATTATGAATAAAAAGACTGGTTTCTGAATTTTGTACTTCTGAGGCTTGTTGTTTTGGAATGTAAATTTGAGAGCAACGTCGGTGTCGACCAACCCCGTCCCTGGGGCGACAGTTTCAAGTTTCGACAACGTTTCGACGTAGATTCGGACGATAGAATTTGGTTTCCACACTTTTCCTTCGAATTTCACAGAAAAGGAACGAAGCTTGTCTGAAAATTTAATTCTTATCAACTTTATATATTGGTGTGCGTGCTGGGGTGCACATGAATTACCGTACTAGCGTTCCGAGTTCTGTCCAAAAGATTGTACAATGCAGCGCTGGCACGCAAAAGAAGTGGCGACCTAGCGCGCCATGTTCTGTCCGGAATGCTAGGTTTCGAATTAGCAAAATTGGTCAACATGAAAGTTGTAGATCTATGACTTGGATTTCATTTGCCACTAACCTCACTCAATTTGGATATTAGACGCGAGAGTTATGCTCATTCTCCCAAAATGTATTAGTGCAGGAACTTCAATGCACACGATACACTTCGGGATGATTTTGCCCCTTTTTCAAATGGATTTGGACAAAACTCAAAACATGAAAATTTTAGTATTATGTATTAGCTTTCTAATGAAATTAGTTTCATTTCATTTGAACTAATACTCAGATAATTATGCTGAAAACCGTAACATGTGTCACTTCTCTATTGCGGTTCAGCATATTATTCAAACACAATTCAATTACTACTACAATCATTCATTATCACAACACATTTACTCTAATAACATAACAATTTCATGAACTATTGATAATAAAAATATGATTTACGATAATACAATAAGAGGTCCTTACATTAAATCTGTAAGTAAATACAATTATGCATTATTTTGCTTCATTTCACAATTGAAATTATGTTGAGAAAAAAATAACCGATGATGATTTGTAGAAAAAATACTCCACTTTTCATGCATCTAATGTGCTCCTACAATGATGGTATAGAGAGAAAGACCATCAGAAATATTCTGATTTTATTTCATGTTTGCTTTTGGCTAAGAAAAATAATGAACTATTGATGAAAAATCATGAAATCCATCCCACCGGTGCCAACTCATTCTCTGAAGTGAATATGGCAATGCATGGTGAAAAAAAGGAAACAAAATAAGACCGCATATGGTCGTGGGCTTGGAAAGCCTCGTTAGTATAATGATGGTTATAATAATGGAAATCAAAGAATACAAGTTTCCAAAAACAGAAGTGGTCAAAATGATTAATCATATAATTCAAAAAATGAGTGTTCTAGATGTGGAATAAAAAGGGTATTGATATCATACTCGTCGTACGCTCAAACACATTGTTGATCTTTACCAAGCATCAAAAGAAAATGCAAAGGATGTAGAGACTAATTTTATTTATCAAGTGAATATTGAAGTCAAGTCCCATCTTTTCCAACACGTACATTTTGATGTTTTTGATATATTTGAAAATCCGCAAAGGAGAACTGATTATTTGATTGGAGAAGGGAGTGTGCAAAATTTGAATATTTTATCTATCGTTTATTTATATGTTTTAATTTGTTTTGGTTTTATGCTTGACTTATTTAAGTGGTTTATTTAGAATGATTGGTTTTATTAAAAAGTTTAAGTTGAATACCCACGAAAAAAGAAAGATAGCAAATGATATAGATACCCGTATTGAGATGTGTGATTCATTTAATGATAACTTTGAAGAATTTGAAGATTAAATTCCCGAAGAAGTTCAAGTACTTGACAATGACGAGATCTCGATAAATTATGTCAAAACGGGAAAAATATTAAATCGAGTAAAAATTGAGAATAAGTTTACCTATATTGTGGCATTTGATGTTGTTAATGAAAATGATGATCTAGATCTTAAATCTGTTAATGAGTGTCATAATAGACATGATTGGCCAAGTTGGAAAAATACAATACAAGAAAAATTAAGCTCACTAACAAAACATGAGTTTTTGGGACCCGTGGTCCAAACACCAAAAAGAATAATTATTGTGGTTGCAAATCGGTTTTTGTACCAAAAAAAAAAGAGAAAAATGAAGTGACTAGATACAAATCTTGATTTGTAGCACGAGGTTTTTCTGAAATTGATTATGAAAAGGCATACTCTCCCGTGATTGATGCAATTACATTATGATATCTTATTGGAATGGTCGTACAAGAAAGACTTGAAATGCTTCTTATGAATGTTGCTATTGCATACTTGTACGGAAAACTTGATAATGATATTTATATGAAAATTCCTAAGAATTTAATATATCGAAAGCATCTAGTTCAAAATTTAAATATATTTACTCAATTAAACTGCAAAGACAATTGTATGAATTAAAGCAATCCGAGAGCATGTGGTACAAACAACTTATTTTACTCTATTGCTTGTGATTTACAATTGATTGATTATGTAAATGCTTGCTACCTATCTGATCTGCACAAAGAAGATCACAAAATGAACATTTATTTACTTATGGTAGAACAACTATATCTTGGAGATCTACAAAGACAACACGACAAGTATTGCTCAAATAAATGATGGATACACCAAAGGCGATCGGACGACGAAGCATACATCCCAAAAGTTTTTATTCACTCATGATTTGCATAAAAGATGTGACATTGAAGTCCAAAAAATTCGTTCAAGCGATAATCTTGCGGATCTTTTCACAAAATCATTCCATATATCAATTTTTGAGAAATTGGTATAAAAGATCGGAATTTGGTGATTTAGAGATTTCAAGTGATGCTTGCAACATGGAGAGTTAATCCAAACTGCATTCTTTTTCCCTTGTCCATGATTTTTCCCACGTGGCTTTCATGACAATGTTTTTAATGAGGCAATTAAGCAACAACGAAAGATGTCATACTCTTTTTCTTCACTATGTTTTTATACCATTGAGTTTTTTTAGTAAGATTTTAATAAGAGACATCCGTCGAATGACATCCAAGGAGGACTGTTGCAATATTATGGATGCCAACATAATCAAATAATTTAGTGACCTGAGAAAATCATAATCAAATCTTCGGGAAATGGTAATATCATAGTTACCATATCTGGGATTTTTGTACCTATAAATACGTCACCATGTAATCTTTTTAACATAATAAATTTTACTTGTCTTTTCATTTTGGTTATTCTTTTGCATTTTTCTACAACAATAATAATCATTTTTATTTATCATTTTATTGACCTCACGTCACACATGAAATCTGTAAAGTGGCACTGACATACTCTCTAATTGAGCTTGATTATAAAATCAATCATGAGATAAATAAGTTAAACGTTTTTTTTTACGGTTAACACTTGTAATTATTGCAAAGCCAAGATGTCCTTAGTTACAAGATGAATCAACCACAAGGGAAAATCTCCAGTCTCCCATACAACTTGAGAGTTGGAAGAAATAACAAAAGCAGCTATCGAATGGGCAATCACATTTGCCGATCGACAAACATGAAAAAGTGAAGTGCTATTCCAAGAATTCAATAGAAGTTTGATATCTGTAGCAATGAAACCTGAATAGCCGAGGTTCTCTTCCGGCCCTGTGACTGCTTGCACCGCAAGGAGAAAATCTGAGGCAACTTGATGAATCTGTAAGTTATGCAGTTGAGCCTGATAATCCCGAGTTGCAATATTCATTACCGACGATGGGATATCACCATCGAGCCATTCAAAAGACGAAGAAAGAAATAAAGTCTTTCGTGCTAAGGTGTGTGTCACACCATTGGCCGACCTGCATTGACAGACATGAACGTTGAAACTTCTAACATTGAACGAATTTCCAATGCCAATTTGTCGTCTGCTCCCAGCTTGACACTAGTAATATTCACTGCTCCAATCGCATCAAGGCAGTTCGAAAAAATGCATACATTAACGAACTCAATCTGCAGACAAAAATCCATACCGCAACGGATTGTCATTAGCTCTGCACCTACAACCGAACCTGGACATTGTATAGAACAAGATTTCGTCCCACACACCAAACCTTGAGCATTTCGCACCACTAAACATCAAAGCTTGCATCGAGATCTAATCTGAACTGATTTTGTCACGATCATGTGCCAATAGACTGAACCAACATGAGCCTTGACTCATATCCATGCACCACTACTGGTCGTAGCTCATGCTGGACCATCCTTACGACCCATGACCAGTAGTGGTGAATGGGTATGGGCCAAGGCTCATGTTGGTTCAGCTTATTGACCCATAATCGTTACAGATTTGGTAGTGAAGGTGTCCAAGAAGATCCCGCTGGATGCTGGACGTTAGCATCAACAGTAGCCCACACGTTACTATATTTTCTGATATTATCATGCATAGCTAAAGGCCAATAAACATGAATTGTATGTTTCTGCCCCGAGGAATCATGTGTTATCTCACAAATCTCATGCCAAATTTCCCAACATAGTATCACAAAATATTCAAACTCCTCTTGTTTAAAAATCTTCAATAGATATAAAGCACAGTCCAAAGAGGAAAATTCCCGAAGTGTTTTTAAGAAATACCAAAATGGAGTACTTTTCCATATGATTCTAGCACTCGGACAAAACAAAAGACAGTGGCTAGAAGAAGCATAATGAAACTTGCATAAAGAGCACATACAATCTGTCAAGACATGATGAGATGACAAGTTTACCGCTATAGGAATGCGATCTCGAGAAGCACGCCATAAGAAGATACGTAATTTGGGTGGGATACGTAGCTGCCAGATTATATTCCACCAAGACTGATTTGGATGGATGGATTGAAATGGGGGGGGAACAAAACTGTTTCTTTCCATATGCTATTCGTCCTTAACTGAATATTTTCCATTATTGCTCCCTACCCAGAATCTAATATCATCACCACCTCGTTGATTTAATAGAATATCAAGAATTGCTCCGGTTTCATGAGATGGAAAAGTCTGTCGCACTGCTGCCTCATCCTAAACCCCTGAATTTTTTTATGAATATACTCACTCTCGTACCGTCGTCAGGAAGATTATTTGCACGAATTTGAAATGCATGAATATCCGGGATCCAAGGATCAGATTTGGCTATAATGTTTTGTTCATTACCCACTCGCCAACATAACCTTTTCTTAATAAGATCCCGACTCCTTAATAAAGATGGCCAAATCTATGACTGATTGTTCCCCAACACAGCCTGCATGATATCAACGTGTTTAAAATAATGTGCCTTAAGAATTCTCGTCATCAGTGACTCGGTATTGAATTATACTCCAAACTTGTTTAGCTAACAAAGCTTTGCATAACCAATCCCAACTCATCAAGTGCATTCCCCGTTTACCATTCTTATCTTGCCACCAAAATTTTGCACACAACCGCTCCAAATCCTGACAAATACTAACCGGCATTATAAAGCATGACATAACATAGAAAGGGATTGCCTATAGAACAGCTTCGCATAGAAAAGATTTTTGTGGACAAACCTTTAATTCTCTATTTTAGTCTCTCCCGTAAAAATCCAAATTGTAGTCTTTTATTCCGCAAAGAAAGTGTTGGTAAGGCAAGATAAATTTCATGACCCTTAAGCACCGACACCGAGAGAACACCCGCAATTTCTTCAGATGTTTGAGAGGATGTATTCGGACTAAAGGTGAGTGCAGATTTGTCAAAATTAACTATCTGCCTGGACGCTTTCTCATAAACCTGGATACATCGACATATAAGCTATCCTCCCAAGTTGCCCGGAAAAAAGTTATAAATTGTTATAAGTAAAATTATTCTCAACTAATGAGATATTGATGTTTAACCAAAGAAGTGATAATATAAGTTGTATATATGATGTAGATTAACATGTTGATTTACACAAAGTACTCAGACAATGTCAAATATATAGTAAACCACTTGGATAATGTTGTTGATTGACACAAAATAACATATAATTATAGTAAAGAGAATCAAATTCCCAGCTTTCCTTGGCTGATTTATTGTCTAAACAAAATGTAACCAAAAAGGAAAAAATACCCAAAATCCTGCCGGTTTTGACAACTGTCTTATTTGGTTTTAGGGTGTCCCAATATACCAGAAATGACATCTTATACTGCATCAATTTATTATAACATTGTAATCATAATCTGTTACATGAATAAAATATATGTTAGATTGTGTGTGGGATAATTAAATTATAAAAATATTAATGAGGAATCCACCATTCTCAATAAATGAAAACAATGAATTTAATTCAAATTTTTTTACTCAAAAATGCTAAAATGAAATGCACATACATTGCACGTTGAATACACTTAAAAAAACCAATAAACAGAGAGAACACGGTGGTAAAAACTCTATTTGCGTAAAACATGAACAAGAATTACTTTCCAAAGATGTGAAACTTGATAAGATATTGTAAAAGGTAAAAAAAAAAAACAAAAACAAAAACAAATATAACAGTCTAAAAGTTTTAAGTACGTCACTCCACATCTGAACAATCGAGAGCCGTCTTTATCTTCTGAATTGTTGTGCTCAAAAGGGCATGCACATTAGATATAGTCTCCATATTCAGTTCCCTTGGGCGTGTGCCGTAGCACATTAATATTTGAAAAGCAACAGTCAAGAGTGAACCTCTGGATCTGCTCTTACTCGAACTGGAAGACGCTCCAACTCCATCATCAGTACAACCATCCGTAGAAATAACGAAACCAGATGGAAGTATTGGAATCTTGGCCATGTTCTCTCCATTCACAGCAGCAATGACAGATGGTAATTCTATTGGGGCATATATCACCATCGCTCCGAGAGGGTCAATGCAACTCTCTTGCAGAATCAACATGTTGCTCTCTTCGGGTACATATGGCTGCTATGCAATCAACATTGTTTCAAAATAATGAATATTTTCATTGATAGAGATATTGTGCTAATTATGCGCAAATAAGATTTATGGTAAATGTTAAAATGAAATATTCTCATCAGTGCGGCCAAAATGTCACATATGTTGCACAAAAACTGCATGACAGTTAAGGTAAATGTTAAAAATGAAATATTCTCATCAGAACAACATTATTTCTAGATGCACAACACTCGGAACTTCAAGAAATTATATAGCACCCTAGACAAGAAGAGAAAGTAACCTGAATGATGGAGACACAATTTCCAGGATGCGTCCCAGTTGAGATGTGTGCAATCTCATTGGAAATATTTCCATTAGACAGGGCATCCCACTGCATGAAAAATACATATAATCTTTCAGCCTTACTAGAAAATGAAATCATTTCAAGAAAAATAAAACATGATGCGACTATTAAGAACCCAAAAGAAAAACTAGTAAGATTAAACACCTGAGCTCTATTTTTCTCATCTTTGAAGAAATCAAAGAGAGTTTCATATGAAAGGGGAAGCCAAAGAGAGGTCGCAGCACTCAAAATCAGACCATTAGGCATCCCTTGTACAGTGCTTCTATGGAGCGAGACCCGCACTCCACTGTTATTCGATGCTGACGAGTGGGAAAAATCTAGTCTATCTGAAAAGCTCAATTCTTCACAAAAATTCTTGACCATTCTATGGCAAAGATTCATCAAGTTCCTTCGGCCTTCAGGCAAGCCAATAACTGAATGAAGAAGAAAAACATATATCACTTCATGCTCAATTTCCAAAATCATAAACCCTGACATTATGGGTGATAGAATGATATATTATTATACCCCCTTCAAGGGCATGCTTATGTGTCATAGTTCGCCCCACTGAGAATGCAATCCTCTCGCACATCCTTTGAAGGGTAACAACCCACCTTGTAGCTCCATACGCTTGACAATTACATAATAAATCTCTATACAAGCGATGGGTCAATGATTTATCGTCCACTTCGACATGCTCAATCCATGTAATCTATCAAGAAAACAAATGCTTTTAGATATTCCATTTGGTCATCAAAATGTGCAATGGACGTGCAAACAGTGGGATGAGCGACTTCCAGAAGAGACAGTATGTCTTATTTATGACATCTTTTCAGGCTGACCACATTTGGATCAACTACTTGATTTACAAGCATTGGTATGCTATCTAGTGAATTTTTGGGCGGTGAACTCTTGTTACACTCTTTAGTAAAAAAATTGCAGCAATTTTTTAAAAGAACAGAAAAAACAAATTTTAATTTGTAAAAAATAAATGTATAACTACAAAAAAATGAAGAAGATAATGTGAGGAACATAAATTTTAATTTCGAGAATTTCTTCAATTGAACGAAGAAATAAAACTAGTCTGATACGTGAAAAAATATAAAATTCTAAACATTTGCTAATATAATATACATAATGTTGATTAATTTTTAGGTATAGAAAACGCACCATTTGATTTAACTTATACTGAAGAGGTAATTTTTTTCTTTAAAGTGAGATGAATAATAAATAATGTAAAAACTATATGCTGAATTTGAAGAGGACAAAAATTTCATGGCTTTCCCAAATGTGAATCGGTCTAAAATGCCTAATATTAAAAAAGAAGTGAAATCAAGTTTTAAAAACTTAATGCATCTTTATTAATACAAATAAAATAAAGTTTTCAAGCAGTCAATATGTGGTTACACGAAAAATTCTTTTTTTTTAAGATATGCACTTTAAGTAGCATTCCTCATTTATGCTGGTTATCATCATCTTTATGCAGACAAAAACAACAATCAAACCATAATAATCAATCTAATAACATTGCATAGAACTCACATTAGATTTTCCATTTGAAATATCTTCAATCATACATCCCGAAGGAAACTTCCGAGGGTTAGTTGGAGCGGCATCTTCAAACTGTTTGATGAAATCATAGGATACATCGACCAGAATCCAAGTTCTTGAGTTAAGCTGTCGGCAGTAGCGAATAAAATTGAATTCCCGAGGAGCCACAAGAGGTGACAAAACGTGTATTTTTCCATACATCTGCACAAACGTAATCATATATAAACCTCGGAATGTCTTACTCTTTGCTAGCACATAGAAAAATTGCTCTTTAAATCTTTACCAAATTCAGAGAGCCACCAAACTCTCCAGTATCAATCACTTCAATGGTCCCTGCTTCGTTGATAATAGTAGGAAATAAATCCTTCCATTTATTCTGGAATGTTAACAAAGCAGATTTGTGCTTGAAAGCAGGAAGTAGCATATAATAATAATGATAAAAATAGTTCGCATAGCATGTTGGAAAAAGAGAGCAAACAAAGTTTATACCGAATCAAGAAGCATTTCAATTAAATGTGTTGCAGCAACTGCCACCATGCCTGAATCTTTTGAAGATTCAATCCGAGCACTTGCAGTTTTCAAATGATTTGCCTTTGGAAAAAGCTTATAATAACTATCGTGATGTATAAGAGATCTCCCATCTGTGGCAGACTTGATCCACACAGGCTCTTTCAGGTGTAAAAGCTCCACAAGCTCATCCATGGCAGAAGCAGCTATCCCAATAATGAGAGATTTTTCGACCTTCTCTATTTCACTTAAGTGCAGCTGTGATGTCGGATCCTGTAATTTCCATGGCGTTTGTTCACGATCAAGAGCAGCAGTGACACCCATTTCGTCACCAACTGAAAGATTTCCAGGCGTCTCTAAAAAGGACCCAATTCCAGGAGGAGGAATGGCTAGTTTTTGCTTGTCAATCAAGCGTCTATGCTGCAAAAGTTGGCAAAAAACATTTAAGAAATGTTCCAAATAAACATCTAAATAGGTAATACTAGAGCTTGCATTAAGAAACAATTAGCTTGATCAAGTAACATTAAAGTGCAAAGTCTCTGGATATTGTACAGTTTAAATAGAAAATTTTAATTACTTTCTGAGAAAAACGAAAAATTGATTGGCAATGATCACCTCTTCTGTCAATAGTACATTTTCTATCTTCAACCTCTGTAACACACTATGTTTCTCTTCTTCCCCAAGAGTTGAATCTATACAAGACTGACAAAGGCCCTTTCTTAGTACCTCCTGCATTGCGAGATTCTCGCTGCGAAATCTTTCATTTTCAGACCGGAGGGCATTGTTTTCAGCTCTATCATTTTGCGCCTAAAAAATATTTCTTTGAATTACCACATTGAATATGAAACCTGAGACTTAACACATTTGCGAAAAAATTTGTTCTACATAAAAACTGTTTAGCACCTTTGTCTGAGTCCTTTTATTTTGAAACCAGAACTTTATTTGCATAGGGTCGAGACTTAGTTCCCTGCTCAATTGCTGCCTTTGGTTCTCATCTGGGTGGGGGCATTCCTTAAAAAAACTGCATTCAAATCATCAGCACCAAAGAACCTTAAAACAAAAGTATGAAGAAAGGTGAAAATATTCTAAAGATAACCGATAAAGTTAGAAAGTCAAGAAACTAGCTCAATGTTTCTCAATTCATCAAGAAAGGTTGAAACTAGAGTTCAGATGATAGAACATAGAAATCCTAATTGTCACCCCACCAATTGTTAAATAAAACAATAATTGGAAAATAAGAGTATGTTTCGTTATGCATGTTCACAGAATTTCTGGAAAATGTTTCACAGAAATGTACTTTGAAAAGTTGAGTTAGGTTGTTGTGTATATTTGGTTATCTTTTCTGAATGAGGCGTTTTCTAATTAAGATGTCTTATCTTTTCTTAATTAGTTTATCAGATTATTTATTTTTTTCATTATAGAAGGATAATTTAAAATTTAACAATCAATTATTAGAGTTAAAATGCAATATAATAATATAATGATTTTGCGAAAATGAAATTAAATTACATTTCTATTAAAATAGTTTGAAAATAATATCAGTATATTAGTTTATGTTTTCTGGAAAATGACACATTTCCAAAAAACATAAACAAACATAGCTCATTAGGAATTCACAAATTTCTCCTTGCATTAAAATCCCTCTATTTCAATAAAGAGTTAAAATGATGGAAGATGTGAGAACAAATTTTTCATTATATAATTATTAATAGATATTAGAACCACAACATAGTAAATAATGAACTCATCATGGAATAATAAACAAAAAGGGAAAATAATTTTTTAATTTAATGCATAAGCTGAAATTTACCACATCGATATGGTGAGAAGAAAATATTTGTACTAAAATGCAGGAGTTAAAATTTAATATTTACGCTTCCAGCCGCTGAATTTTTTGCTCAGAGTGCCGTCGATATTGTATCTTCCCCTTTTGCGAGTTGGAGGTTTCTTTGTCACCTGATCCACTTCCTCCTTCAGCAGAATGCATCTCTTTGTTTCAAATGATAAGAAATGTTTTTGATTCCCAGCAGCACAATATCCCCAGGGAAAAATAAGCATAAAAAAATTAATCAGAACAGGAAATATGCTGTCAATAATCATAAAAATGAAAGATGAAAAGGCCTTCAAAATGATTCACATATTTTTTTTATTCTTCTACATTTGTATTCTTTGCTTATGTAAGTTGGAGAAATAATGATGCTGAATGAAAGTGTAGCAAACTAAGATAAACTAAGCTTCAAGAAGTATATATTCTATGAGAAGCGATTAGGAGATAAACAAATTTGTGCAGGTATCATTCAGTTATGAACTAGAACGACTGAGATTTAGCTTGGATGATTTGTCACCTGGATTTCACTTACTTCAACATGGAGTATTGTCCAGATTTATCGCAACGGATTTAAAATGAAATACTTAAGAGAAGATGGAGTAGATAATCAAGATCACTTTAGAGAATTAAAATGTAAGGACACACGTGCTTATGATGCTGTATTTAAAGGTGCTTGCGGAGGACAAACCGCCCAGTATTTATTCACTTCTCTCAAAAGAAGTAGCAATGATTCAATAAACAAATAAGGTATAAAATCGCATTTCAAAAGGAGGGGGAGCATAAAATCGCATCACGATTCCAAATTTATTGGATTATAATGTGGATTAAGGATTAGATTATTCATGCCTCAGATTTGGGCATTAAAATCACAATCTGCCATTCATTAATGAGGATCCTTAATTATCAGGAATGATGACAGATTGCATGAAAATAGATTATTGGTAATTAATAATGAATCAGGAAAAAAAAAGCATTCCTCATCTATCATTACAAGTTCATTTATACAGGAAGATGCAAACAAATTTGTCGCAATTATAATTATATAAATAAGACGTTCTTAGTCTGGAACATCCTTATTTGTAAAAAGGAATATTTGCGGATCAAGTGGGATTAAACTAGCTATTTAATATAAGCGTTTTTTTATCACTACAAGTTCATTTATAGAGGAAGACGCATACAAATTTATTTCAACTATACTCTTATTCTGGAATATTGTTCTCTCTAATTAGGAATGTTTGCGGAATAACTTACTGGGATTAAATGTAGCTAACAATGAACTTTAAGATAATCATTCTCAGAAAGTTCTGTTCTAAGCTGGCCTTTGCATTTGAACTAGAGTCATTAGAATCACAATCTGCTACTAATTAATGAGGATCCTTAATTATCAGGAATGATGACAGATTCCTTGAGAATAAATTAATGTTAATTAATAGAGAATAAACTAAAAGTATTCAACATCTATCATTACAAGTTCATTTAGACTGGAAGATGCATACAAATTTATCGCAATCATAATTATATAAATAAGACGTTCTTAATCTAGAATATCCTTATTTCTAATAAGGAATATTTGCGGATCAAGTGGGGTTAAACTAGCTATATAATAAGAGCGTCTTGTTTATCATTGCGAGTTCATTTATACAGGAAGGATGCGTACAAATTTATTGCAATTACAACTATATAAACAAAAAGTTTTTATTCCAGAACATCGCTATTTCTCTAATAAGGAATGCCTGCGGATTAAGTGTGTTAAACTTAGCTAGCAATGAATTTTAAAATAATCTCTCATAAAGTTCTGCTCTCCGCTGGCTTTATATTTGAACCAGAGTTATTAGAAAGCATTAATCCAAATAAAAGGGCAATCTTGTCATGTTACGTGTCTGCCATTGTATGCCATTTTTTATACAAGAGATTTCACATATCCAACACACATTTTTCTATGTCATCTGGGTTTATCTATCTTATACAACAAATTTATCAAGCAAAGTCAAGGCTTTTCTGAGAATACACCGCTTGCAAGAATTTCAATGATCAGTGTTCCCTCACAAAATTACTGTAAATTAACTATCGGGTACCACCTATACCGACAAGAACACTACACTTGCAATAATGTTTGAATATATTTTAAGACCGACTATCGACATATAAACATTTTCAGACATCGCTGTCCACTTTTTCCAAATTGAGACAATTTTTCTTCAGAGACCAATAAATCAAAACAAAAACCTTTCCACCATTATTTTAGGTCTTAGCTTCATTTTGCACATTTCTTAAAAAGTTCTTGCTACTCTATCCATTTTTTCAAATTTAAAAAATAAATAGGTATAGTAGTCCTTGAACAGATAGTCTTAATACTTAAGAAAAAAGCATTGCTATTAAAACCACCTTTTTTTGGAGAAGATATTAAAACCACCTTACCTTTAATCAATCTCGGAAGTCGGAACTTTTGTGCAATCTGATAATGATGCCATTCACTCGAAATTCCCAAATATAAAAGGCCACGCAGAGGTATTTTCAAATATGTTCATCCATAGATTTAATGACACTAACAATTTTACAATTATTAAGCAATTCACATATTCCTATAGCAATGCAGATATCCTATCCTTTGTCAACACAAAAATTAAGTAGCTCTTTACCAATCTATCATGTGACCTCCATTCTCAGTTCCACTTCAAGGAAAGCCTCATAATGGGTTATTGCTGCACCTGTGTATGAGCAATAATTCTTTCTAAAGTAAGACATCACTTTCGGAATTATCTACAAAGATTCAAGTTACATACTTAAATTTTTTTCATCTCATTTATACTGCACTGCATATTATATCACAGAATTAACACCATATCTGAGACCTTACTACAGTTTGCAGCGAAAAATTCAAAATCCTGCATAATACGTGCATTCTCACAAAATTATTCATAGGAAACTGAATAGAAGCTAAAAAATAACAGCAAATAAAGATTTTAAAGCCTCTTGCTATGTAATTTTCAAAAAACAGGAAATCCATAAGGTTTTTCTAACTTTTCAGCTAGTTTGTATTAATCCCAAATCGTGTTTTTTTTTCCCATTTGTTCTGCCAAAGTCATCATTTTACCTGAAAAACAAAGGAGTCTACAATTTACAAATATCCATACTGCAGACGGCAGAGGACTAAGAATATGGCTTTTTAATTCAAATTTTAAGACACTCCCTGACTCGATACAATGCAGGTAATTTTTCCGAAAATTGCTCAATCGAATCTCACCGTTGGCCAAATTTCTTCTCCAGACTGAATATGAAGAGGCACGACATAAGCGGAACCCGAAAATTTCGATCCTTGGCTGTGTAATGTTATCTATTAAATTTTTAAACACAAACCATTTTCCCGAGAATGTGTCACAAGTATATTTTATATCCGACCTGTTCTATTAAAAAAAATATATATTATTTTATGATAAAATACTTTTTTAAAAAATATAAACTGAAGCAACTCGTCTCACATAAATTGTTGTATTGTAGATTTACGTTTTTAAAAAAAATTGGAAGAAAAAGTCAAAAAAACCATAAATTTATGTTTTTGTAAAAGTAAAAATGCTTTTTCACATTTTTTAAGAAAACAGTTTTTTTTTAAAAAAAAATCTATTTGACTTTCAAAAAATATAGTATTTGAAAGAAATTTGTGATGAAATTTGAGACTAAATTACATATGAATTTTTGTAACGGAATTTAAACCCACCTTATTTCTGTAAGATAGATTTGCTATGGAAATCTGTTTCATTTTTAAGTATGTCTCTTGTGAGACGGTCTCAAAGATCTTTATATGTGAGACCGGTCAATCCTATCGATATTCACAATAAAAAATAATATTTTTACTATAAAAAGTAATTATTTCTCATTGATGACCCAAATAAGATATCTGTTTCACAAAATACGACTCGTGATATCGTCGCACACAAGTTTTTACTTTATTTTTTATAATATAATAATAATTATTATAATTATTTTGTAAAAAGTTTTCCCTCGGAAACTAATTAATTTTATTTTCGTAAGCGAAAGTTGGGCCTTCGACTGATTGGGTCCAATACACTCTCGGTTCCAAGAAGCCGCTCGCGTGCATATGTTACCTGCGCCGCTGTTGAATATGATCTCAAAGCCGACGACATGGCGCCGCCGTCGATTTCCCGTGCAGCGTCTTCTCCTCCTGATTGCATTGTTCGCCACTCTGGGCATTGTGATTCTCGGTATAAAGTCCGTTGATCCATCTTCGCCGATTCCTGGTAACAATAACACTCTAGGAATCTCTGCCTTGAATATGACGATAAATTTTGTGAAACAAATTAACATTACAAAGAAATGCGCGACGGTTGAAGAAATGGGTGAGATCTTCGGCAGAGGATATGCCGAGGAAAGTCTTAGAGTGAGAAGAATCATTCAAGCTCACTTCGCTCTTAATGGTACGCTCGTTTTTCCCCCACTTTTACGCGTTTCTCAGTGGTAGTTGACGTGTTGAGTCCTGGAATTCGTTGCCTAAATGATGCAGTTAACCAGTCGTGTTTTTTATATGTCTTACACAATTCACGTACTAGGATTTGGGTTCTCTTTTTTAATTTGCCGTGAGTAGGAGATGCAATTTCGATTGAAATTTGGGATGTAAGTAATTGAGCTTTGCTTCTTTATTTGATAGCAATGACTCGTCTCCAAGAAAGCATATTTAGATTGAAGATGACCAAATGGTGATGGAATATAGTCTATGGGTAACTGTAAATGCCGTATATAGTTTGATATCATAAATTTGGACTCATTACAGTGAGTTACATTCAGTGCAGAGCTATCGAAGGAAGTTAGGAAGTTAGTATGTGTTATTAGAGTTCAAGATTAGTTGAGTAGTTTGTTAAATCACTTAGTTTGCTACTTAGAGTTAATTATTATTTATTAAATATCAATGATTGTTGATGAATAACTATCTCCTAGTAACTAACTAACTGAGTGATTAACTAACCGAGTGATTAACTAACCAATCAACTAATCTTGAACATAATTTGTTGTTCATCGATTAATCAATAATATTGTACGTCAATCTTTTTATATACAAGCACTGGTATTTGATGAATAATCAACTCCAAGTAACTAACTAATCAAGTAACCTTGAACCCTAACATTATTTTTTTAGAAATATTTGTTATTCATCGCTCAGCCAATAATAGTGTATTCAGTCTTTTTATGTACAGGCACTGGTATTTGATAAATATCTAACTCGAAGTAACTATGTAAATGAGTGATCAACTAATCTTGAACTCTAATATGTATTGCAAATATTTGACCGTTATTTTTCCTTGATTCTCTTAGTTGTTAATTCATAGAGAAGATGATGATTAGTCGTGGGGAACATACTTTATACATCTGCTAAGCGATAGAAATGGTGTTTTGTCAAGACAAAATTCTACTAGACAAATTTTACTTGTTGCATTAACTATTTCTATGATTCATCAAAACAGTCTATTTCTTTAGAGTTTAGTCGCTGATACGGACTTCTATTTTCACTGACTGAATTAATGTCAGCTGAAATGGTGATATTTGATTATTGTTGGAATAAGAAAACTCAAAAGATTTTGGTAATATGAAACCTATATTATTCAGGTGCTTTAACAGTGAGAGAACTTCCTCAACATCAATTCTGCAAGCATGGTTTTGTTATTGGAAAGGCGTCAGAAGCCGGCTTGGGTAATGAAATGTACAAGATCTTAACTGCTGCTGCCGTTAGTGTGATGTTGAACAGATCACTGATAATTGGGCAAACCAGGCATATACTGGTTCTCTCTCAAGCCTTTCTTTCTGCCTTGGATTTTGGATATGTGCTTCTTCTTCTTCTTCTTCTTCTTCTTCTTTATTTTTATTGACTATAACCTTTTGATTCTTGCTTACAATTTTTAAAACTCCAAGTAAACTGTATGGTCCCGGGAGGTGGATCTTGTTATGGTTTGGTGAATGGATTGATCATTAGATCTCTAAGATCTTTAGATTTATTGGACATTTTCCTTGTCTACATATTTGAAAATCGTTAGCGGCCCATGATGATTTATTTAAACTAATTCAGTATGTCTTCTAAAATTTAGGGGTAAATACCCTTTCGGTGATTACATCTCTTATTCCAACCAAACCTTTACAATGAAAGAAGTAAAGCATCTGTGGAGAAAGAATCATTGTCTGGCAAAGTATGGGAGGCATCTTACAATGAGGATTGATGATTTTCAGAAGCCAGCATTGACAAATGTTCTCTGCAGTAATTGGAGGAAATGGCAAGAACCAATCATATGGTATTGTAAAATATGCAGTAATTCTTGGAAAATACGCATATAATTATTATTAAATAATGTTCCATTAGGTTTCAAAATGCTACAGATGCTGTGGCTGCACAGTTTTTCTTAAAGAACGTACATCCTGAAATGAGGGAAGCATCCTCTTATCTATTTGGGAGCCCAGAAGATCTTCAACACAGGGCTAATGTGTTCGGAGAATTAATGAGGATTTTAATCTTTCCTTCCAAAAATATTGAGCGGGCAGTAAATTGGGCTCTTAATGGCAGTCAGGATCCTGATATTGTACTGCACATGCGGATGATGATGAATAGGTAATACAGCCCAATAATTCAGGAGGGAAATGGTATTGTAAGATTTACTACTTATCCACTTTTCTTTTCATGGATCAAAGAACTAACTTTTTTCTATATTTATTATCTTACAAAAATTAAAGGATTTGTTTACGCTCACCAAGATGTATATGATTTGGTTTTCTTTATTCATGGAATAGAATCATGTTGCACGAGATAAGTCACATAATTGTTAACATTGTACCTTATGGCTTTTGGTAGAGAAATGATGGATTTTTCCCCAATTTTTTCAGGTCAGTGAGAGCAAGACAAGCAGCCTTGGACTGTGTGAAAAAAACTGCTAATGATATTTCAATGATTCCGAGACCTAAGTTGGTTTTGGTTACAGATACCCCTTCTCTGGTGAAAGACATCGTACCAATTTTAGAGGAATTTACGGAAGTAATTATCTCTTCTTTTATTGCTATGATAATCATATTCTTCTCAGAGGCATGTTAATTTATTGTAATATTACGGTAAAGTAAAATCGCAATGAGGCCTGAATGTCGATGTACTTTTTGAAATGAGAAATCTTTTAGGTTGTTATATGCTTCCCATGTTAGCGTGCATACTTTGGTTTCTAATAATATTTAGGACATACTTGCACTATGTCATGCGAATAATTATACACATTCCTGAACCTTGTTGAACTTTCCCTTTCAGGTTGTTCATTTTGATTACAAAAATTTCGAGTTAAATATTTCTGGTAACAATCAGTTAAACAGCTCATCTTTTAGAGTAAAGGACTGGGGTCCAGCACCCAGATGGGTAGCCTTCGTTGATTTTTTTCTGGCATCACGTGCTAAATATGCTGTAATTTCTGGAGCTCATCGACGGGTTGGGACAACCTATATTCAATTGATTGCAGAACTTGCAGCTGCTTATAGACTAGGTAATTGCCTTTCATTTCGAATTCTGTCTATCAGAGACATATTCTCATCATTAGTTTCTTCCTCTACACCTGCCTGCAGATGAAAATACCTCTAGCCATTCTGTCCTTAGATTCTTTAGCAGCTTCCAAAGTACTTTGCTTTCAGAGGGTTTGAAGAATCAGGTTGGATGGGGGCATGTATGGAACAGATTTGCTGGTCCACTAAGTTGTCGCAGCCGCTCCAATCAATGTGCTTTAACGCCTATTCTTGCCCCTGCTTGGTGGGATGGACTTTGGCAATCCCCTATTCCACGTGACATACGGAGGATGGAAGCATATGGCATCAAGCTCTCGGGGTTTGGAACATTTTATGATGACTACCTAAATCACTTTTGTCGCACGAGGAAGACTCCGGTGGTTTCTGTCCCTCTTATTTGAGTATTGGAGTACTTCGAGTGTTTGTTGTGCATTAACATATTCACTATTGTACTTCTCTTCGACGCCGTCGCCCGTGGTCATGCTGAGTCTAAAGCCAACACCTCTCAATTGCTTCACAAAGGATCGTGTTTCTCCTTTGTGTAAGTCCCATGCTTCTCCAAGTCATGCACGGGACACGACTAGGTACACCTGCATATATGTACTTAGTTCTAAAATTGTTTTTTAACAGTAATTGATTTTGTTCTACGATTATTTTCTACAGTCTATCTGCTTCAATCTTCGACATATAAATAAGTTAGTTTTTCTAATATGTTTTTTTTATTTGTTAAATTCATTAAGAAAAAAACTAAAATTGATAATCGCATACTATACTGATAAATTAATGTTTTTATTCTTATAAAAAATTGTTTTTCTAATGAATTTCGAAAAGCTGCCATAATTTACTATTGCATATATGATAATTGATTTTCCTTGTTTTATATTAAAAATTGTAATATAATAATCATTTTTATTTATAATTTTATTGATATTATTTGGTGTATTAAATTATTACAATTAATATATGGTACCGATTAAACAGTACTCGGATATTATTATTAATTAGCAAAAACTTGTGTGATACGATCTTACAGATCGTATTTTGTTAAACAGATTTCTTATTTGGGTCATTCATGAAAAAATATGCTAAGAGAATTATTTTTTATGTTAGTATTTTATTGCGAATATCGGTAGAGTTGATTCGTCTCACAGATAAAAATTTATTCTTATTAATTATATTAATGATTTATAATACAGAGTGGGGTTGAATAATCTTAATATCCATATATAATGTTATAGAATAAATTTTTTTGGGTATGTGCAATATTGGATGTGCAGACGGTAGGATGAGCTACTTCCATTATGACAGCTTTCATGCTGACCAAATTTTACACGGTGAACTCTTGGTACACTCCTTGGTAAAAAATTGCATTAGTTTTTTAAAGACCAGAATCCAAGTGCTTGAGTTAAGCTTTTCGGCAGTAGCGAATGAAAATGAATTCTGGAGGAGCCACAAGAGGTGACAAAATGTGTATTTTTCCATACATCTCCATGAACGTAATCATATATAAACCTCGAAATTCATTATTTAATGCTAGCACATATAAAAATTGCTCTTTAAATCTTACCAACTTCAGAGAACCACCAAATTTTCCAGTATCAATCACTTCAATGATCCCTGCTTCGCTGAAAATGGTAGGAAATAAATCCTTCCATTTATTCTGAAATATTAACAAAGCAGATTTGTACTTGAAAGAAGGGAAGTAGCATATAATAATAATAATAATAATAATCCGTCAAATATGTTGGAAAAAGAGAGCAAACAAAGTTTATACCGAATCAAGAAGCATTTCAATTAAATGTGTTGCAGCAACTGCCACCATGCCTGAATCTTTTGAAGATTCAATCCAAGCACTCACAGTTTTTAAATGATTTGCCTTTGGAAAAAGCTTATAATAAATATCGTTATGTATAAGACATCTCCCATCTGTTGTGGACTTGAAGTCTTGAACCACACAGGCTCTTTCAGGTGTGAAAGCTCTACAAGCTCATCCAAGACAGTAGCAGCTATCTCGGTAATTAAAGAGTTTTTTAGTCCTTTTATTTTGAAATCTGAGGCTTAAAACATTTACGAAAAAATGTGTTACTACATAAAAATTATTTAGCACCTTTGTCTGAGTCCTTTTATTTCGAAACCAGAACTTTATTTGCATAGGGTCGAGACTTAGTTCCCTGCTCAATTGCTGCCTTTGGTTCTCATCTGGGTGTGGGCAATTCTTAAAAAAACTGCATTCAAATCATCAGCACCAAAGAATCTTTCAACAAAAGTATAAAGAAAGGTGGAAAAATGTCAAGTAGTTTGAAAATAATACGAGTATATTTGTTTCTATTTCTGGGAAATGAAAACATTTCAAAAAGCATAAACAGACATAGCTCATAAGGAACCCCCAAATTTCTCCTCGCATTAAAATCCCTCTATGAGTTAAATGATGGAAGATTGTTATTACATAATTATTGGGAGATATAAAAACTACAACACAATAAATAATGAACTCATCATGGAATAACAACAAAGACGGGAAAATAATTTCAAGTGGCTTATGCATTAAAATGTGTAATCTGAGATTTACCACAACAATATGGTGAGAATAAAATATTTCTACTAAAATACAGGAGTTAAAATTTAATATTTACGCTTCCAGCTGCTGAATTTGTTGCTAAGAGTGCCGTCGATTTTGTATCTCGTCCTTTTGCAAGTTGGGGACTTCTTTGTCACCTGATCCACTTCCTCTTTCAGCAGAATGCATCTCTTTGTTTCAAATGATGAGAAATCTTTTTGATTCCTAGCAGCACAATTTCGCCGGGTCAAAATAAGCATAAAAAATGATTCGGAATAGGAGATATGCTGTCAATAATAAGAAAAATGATGGATGAAAAAGGCCTTTAAAATGGTCCCCATTTTTAAATGCTTCTACGTTTGTATTTCTTTGCTTATGTAAGTTGGAGATATAATGATGCTGAATGCAAGAGTAGCAAACTAGGAGATAAACAGATCTGTGCATGTATCATTCAGTTATAAATAGAAAGACTGAGATTTAGCTTGGATGATTTGTCACCTGTATTTCACTTACTTCAATATGTAGTATTGTCCAGAATTATCTCAACAAATTTCAAGACGAAATAGTTAAAAGAAGATTGAGTGGATAATTTAGATCACTTCAGAGAATTATAACACAAGGATGCACATGCATACGATGCTGCATATAAAGGTGGATGCTGAGGATAAACCTCCAAGTATTATTCAATTCCAAATTTATTGGCTTATAATGTGGATTAAGGAATAGATTATCCACGCTTCGGATTTGGACATTAAAATCACAATCTGCCATTCATTAATGAGGATCCTAATTATCAGGTATCATGAGTATTCCTCATCTATCATTACAAGTTCATTTATACAGGAAGATGCATACAAATTTATCACAATTATAATTATATAAGTAAGACGTTCTTATTCGCCAGACCAAAATAAGCATAAAAAAATGATTCAGAATAGGAAATATGCTGTCAATAATAATAAACCTGACACAGATGAAATGGCCTTTAAAATGGTCCACACATTTTTTTTATGCTTCTCCATTTGTATTTCTTTGCTTATATATGTAAGTCGGAGAAATAATGAAGCTGGATCCAAGTACAACAAACTGAGATAAACTAAGCACTCATCTAGTTCAGAAATCATAAAAGACATGCAAGCATCTAGAAGCATGTAGTCTATGAGAAGCAATTACGAGATAAACAGATATGTGCATGTATCATTCAACTATAAACTAGAAAGATTGGGATTTAGCTTGGACGATTTGTCACCTGTATTTCACTCACTTCAATATGGAGTATTGTGCTGAATTATCGCAATAAACTTTAAAATGAAATATTATGAGAAGATGAAGTAGATAATCAATATCACTTTTGAGAATTATAAAGTAATGATGCACATGCATATGATGTTGTATAAAGGTGAGTTCACAGAACAAACCTTCCAGTATTTATTCACTTCTTTCAAAAGAACCGGCAATGGTTCAATCAATAAGGTAAAAAAGTGCATTTCAAAAAGGGGTGGGGGAATGAAATCGTATAACGATTCAAAATTTATTGGCTCACTATTGGATTAAGGAATATATTATCCATGCTTCAGACATGGACATTAAAATTACAATCTACTATTCATTAACGAGGATCCTTTAAGACATAAAGCAATGAAATAAATTAATGGTAATTACTAGTGAATAAAAAACAAAGTATGCTTGTTATAATTATTGGAATATAGTTTAAGACGACCATAAATCTTAAACATCACTGTCCACCATTTCCAAATTGTGATATTTTTTTTCAGAGGCCAATGAATCAAAACAAAAACCATTTCCACCCCTTATTTTGGGACTTAGCTTCATTTTTCACATTTCTTAAATAGTTACTGCTCGAATAATGCTGATCTACTTTTTAAACCTAAAGAGCTATCTTAGAATCTTTAAACAAATTATCTCTATACTTGGGAAAAAGCGCTAATATTAAAACCACCTCGCCTCTAATCAATCTGGGAACTTTTTTCCAATCAAATGATGTCATTGTTCAAAAATTCCAAAGACAAGAGGATATGCAGAGGTATTTAAGATACATTCATCCATAGATTAAACATACTAACAATTTTACAATACCTAAGCATGAAGCAGTATATTCGCTTTGTTCAACCAAAATCCTCATTTTACCTGAAGAACAAAAAAGCTCACAGATATATGTACTGCAGAGGACTAAAAAAATTGTGTTTCAATTCAAAATTTAAGAAACTCTCTGACTCAATACAACTATACAAGGCATGTAGCTGAAGGCGACTGGCCAATTATTTTTCTTGTAATTTTTTCAAAATTGCACAATCGAATCGAATCTCTCTGCCTTCTATTCAACTGCTCCAATGCATAATAAATTTCTATCAATTAAACTCAATAAATTCTAGTTTCTCCTATTCAACTTACACCAATACTAAGCTCTGAATCAACATAATGAAAAGCAAGGTCCCTATCAGAAAAAACAAGATGAAACACTCGACCACTTGATGTTCAAATATCATTAAGTAACAAATATTAAGACCAATGCAGAACACTAGCAGATCAAAGACCAATAACAAACCATACAATGAACTAACGAGTTTCAAAACTCGACCAAAAAATAAAAGCAATTAATACGCTACAAAGCTACTGTAAATGTATCACCGGAGATCAAGATAAAGTGTATATCGTGTAGGAATCCATTGTATCTTTAAAAAACCACATATTCTGTCATCAATTATTCCAGAGAAAACACCCAAAAATGCCAAACACTTCATGGAGTGCCAACTTCGGCTGGCGTATTTGCCACAATTGACAAAGCATGTAATCCACCCTGTAACTCTTCTTGCAACAAGCTGTAAATCAATCTGTGCCTCTTAACCAAACTTTTCCCTTCAAATTCTTCAGAAACCACTTTTACATTGAAATGTGTCTCTGCGTCACTTCCTCGAAACCCTGAATGTCCGGCATGCTGATAAGATATATCCTCAACTTCCAATTCTAAGGGACGGAGCTCTTTCTCCATCATCTCTTTAATCCGAATCCCTCTACTGCCCAACAAACTTCCATTGCCTGAGTCATTATTAATACCAGTAAAAGTCTCGCTAGATTTCGATCCATCATCTCTGGCACCATCATTCGATTCCAAATCTGAATTTTCAAGAGATCCTTTTCCAAATTCTTCACCGGTTGAATTTCCAGCCTTCTCAGCTTCAACATACAGCTGCAAAGCCTTCTTTTGCATCAGTTTCAACATATTCAAGAACCCATTATTCCGAGAAGCAGTTAAACTCTGTTGCAATCCCAAAAGCACCACAAAATCAGGTGATACCCTCACAATCTCATCCACGGGCCGGCCCGATAGACCTTGAACTAGAAGGGCAGCGAGCCCTTTAGTGAGAACTGAATCAGAATCGGCCTCAAAGATAACATTTTTATCACTATCAAGGTATGCTCTGACCCACACCTGAGAAACACAACCTTGCACCTTGTTATCACTGGTTTTGTACTGAGATTCCAAAGGGTTCAGATTTCTTCCATAGAATAACAACTGTTCATACTTGGCCTTTGGTTCTTGAACTCCCCGGAAAAGATTGACAATTTCTTGTAGCTTAGGTGGGAGCTCCTCAACGGGTTGAAGAGAAACCGAAGGCGAAGATGAAGACGGCGGAGCAGAAAATTTGGGGTTTTTGGTATGTATTCTTTGCATAGTAACGGGATTAAAGAAGGACAATTTATGGGGTGGCGACGATAACAAAGGTGAGGCTATTATTGTATTAGAAATTTGGGTGTTTGAGTGGTGGAAGAGGGGGGAGTATGGGATTCTGCTGAAAATTGACATGAGATTTCGATTTCTGATGCCGAATTGCGACTTTGAATGCACAGATAATTTTCTTGGGCCGTGATTTTGCAGCAAGGCTTTGAACAAGGATGTAATGAATTTCTTTTGTATCATGTCCGTTAAAATTCAGAGAAGCAACCGAAGACGACAAAACAAATTAGAAATAAGAACAATATTAATTTTAGGTAGAAACAAAAGGAACGATATTAATTTGTAATATAATTTAAGAAAATAAAGGGAAGCACTAACATATANACACATAAATTTAAAATTATATGTTTTGATGAAGATATAATTAAATGCAACTCGAACTTATATTTTCAAAAATAACTAAAAAAAATTAATATGTGTTATAGATAAAGAATTGTAGATGATTATTAAGATAATATTTGTATTTTATCATGTTAAATGTGCTCTATAAATAGATGTCTCAAATGATGATAAAATATTACAATTCATTCTCTCATCTTTATATTTTTCACTATTCATAATACGTTATCAATACGAATGCTCTTCAAAGTAAAATTCATAAATAATTTATTCTTAATCTTGTGTAGATGCTCGCGAAGAAACACAATATTTAGATTTAATATTGATGTTCTCAAAATAGCACAAATTATATGTTTATATTGATGCTCCTGAAGAAGCACAACTTTTAATTTTATGTTGATGCTCCTGAAGTAGCACAACAAGACTTTGTGTTGATATTATTGATAGGTCTATGAATAAAATATAAATATATAAGTTTTATCAATATTCTCGAAGAATTTTGATCTAAGATCATAAAGATCTATCAATATCTATAAATAATATTGATATAAAAAATAACGTTATTATATTCATGAAGAATTTAGATAAATGTTATATGTTTCAATAACATTCTTGAAGAATATTGATTCAATATAAATTATAAATGTATTCTTGTTTTGATTCAATTTTCTTATCATATATTGGCTTGCTTGTTTAATATGTATATTATTTAAATTTTGATGATTTAACTAGTAGCTAAAATATTGTATGAATACAAATATTTGATAGATTTATGACAAGTTTTGAGTCAATCACGATATTATCATTAATATTAATGGACAAAACAATTTTTAATATTTTCTTATACACAAAATTCTTGTGAGACGGTCTCACGAATCAATGTCGTGAGATGACTCTCTTATTTGGGTCATCCATGAAAAAATATTACTTTTTATGCTAAAAGTATTATTTTTTATTGTGAATATCGATAAGATTAACCCGTCTCACAGATAAAGATTCGTGAGACCGTCTCACAAGAGACCTACTCTTTCTTATACGCATTTTCTTTACTTTGAAATTGATTGGTTTCTATGTTAGTAGCTTACTTGACGAACAAGATAAATTATTTGTCGGAATTTGAAATTTGATATAGATACATAAATTATTAATTGAACACATCTTCATGTACACCAAATTCGATAGACTACATAATAACTCGTGGCTTAGACTTTATTGACTCTTATGTAATAAAAAAAATCTATATTTTAATAATTTTTTACGATTTTATCAAATTATGGCATTTATTTTATATGTAAACTCAGGCAACCTGCATAGATAAAGTCATTGAATTTACAATAAGTACCATGAGATCTGTATTTCAACGTATGATCATGAAACTCATTAGGAAGCGTACTGTATATTCTAAACGTGTTTCTAATAGACTTGAAACTTATTGTATATTCAAGGACTTTATTTATGCATGTTACATTGATATACATATAAAATAAATGTCACAATTTGATAAAACTGTAAAATCTTATTAAAATAATGATTGAATTATATAAAAGTCAATAAAACTCAAGTCACAAATTGACTCGTTGGACACCTTCTCTAACCGAAAAAAAAATTACAAAATAAGAACACAACAACGTACAAGAATATTTTGGTTGACCAATTTCATTTGGAACAAGTTTCCCAATTCAGAGCATGTCGGGCAACACAAACAGGATAAATGGATTTTAATCACGACAAAGCAATCTAGACAACATCACAAGTTTAAAATGTTCTCAAGGCAAAACTGAAATTTTTATCTTTAGAAATGGTTCAGCATGGCAGCGACAATTTTCAAATGAGAGAATAGCAAGTGTTCGAGCATCGGAAGAACGGCCTTAACTAGACATCTAGACCATCGAGCTACGATTTGTTTGTTTTTTTTTTTTTATCACAATTCACGCGGGGAGGGGGATCGAACCCGGGAAAACCGGCTATTCCGGCAGGGGGTGAGACCACTGGGCTACAAGCCCGGTCTCAGCTACGATTTGTTTTAACATATCATACAATTACCATTAGCAGGCTACTTGATTCTATCATGAGCAAATTAAACATCTCTTATTATTTGACAAAAAGTTCACATCTCAAGCACATACAACACTCTGCAGGACGAACTTGGACTACATAGGGAGTCTTCTGTCTCTAAGCTTTAGGGGTTGATGATGAGGCAAACTTGGTGACCTGTTGAGAATCAGATAAGTTTCATTCTTTTGGTGGCCCTCAGGAGATAGGATTAGGAGTGCAAACGAATCAAATCGAGCCGAATATAATAAAAATTTTGGTATTCAAGTTTGAGATTGAAAAATATAATAGATATTCTTGTTTTATTTGAGGTTTGAAAACATTGATTTGTTCGAATCTTGAATCGAAAAATAATAGAATTGTAGCTCAAAATGCTCAAGTTCGAGTTTGATTCAAATTATTTGAAGCAGAATTTGAGCTATAGATCTATAGCTCGAAATGGCTTAAATTCGAGTTCGATTCATTGGAACTAAAAGCCAAAATCAAATCAATAGTCAACTTGTTCACGCAATCCCCATTGATATGTTATTTGTTCTGGGATCTCATTCGAATCAAAGCTTGAATAGCTGAATTTTTTGCTCTGGAGTGGAAATAGTTATACCTGAAAAGGTTGAAAAATGTATATTTTCATGGTTTTTACATCTCATAGTAAATATCTGTTTGTCAACAAGTGAAATTAAGAATCAATACAATTGGAGTAAATTTTAATATGTATAAGAATTTATTTTTGAGTTATGATATTATTGTAAAATAATTAATTTGAAAATATTAAATATACATGGTATTCAAAATTTCAAGCCAATAAATACATGGAATACGAAATCTAGTACGGGAAATATATTTATTTTGAAAATTAAGGCAGAGATATTCATCAAATTTGAAAGAAAATATTATATGAAAAGCAGTTTTTCTCAACAAAGAAACATATCGAAATTATGGAAGAAGCATCTCGTAATTAATGGAATGAGTATCTCGATATTTATGGAAAGAGCATCTCGATATTTATGGAAGAATTGTCTCGAAATTTTGTAAGAAATATCATCTAAATTATGGTAAGATTTTCACCTCAGCTCTATAAATACCACCATCTCATTCTCAAAAAGCACAATTTCAAATTCACTATATATTTCGAAAATCTTCTCTCAAGTTCTGCATCATTTTCGAAGATTTTACAATGCGAAGTTTTGCCATTTTTCGAGTGATATATTCAGGCCAAGATTCAGTCCGAACCAGATCTCCACTGTTCATAAATTAGTTGATGTAAGTTTGAATGTAGTGTGCAAGTTTAAGTCCGATCCAACAGTACAATAAGTCGCAAAGAATTCTGCATGACGACTGCTTTTCCGGTCGAAGTGCTGCTGCACTTTGGAAGTGTCGTTTACATGATCTTTCTGTTATTTTCGAATACTTAAAGCAATACTAAGGTAAGTGGGCTTGTTTTAAAATACGTCGTCGTGTATGAATTATTTCGTTTTTGAAAGTTTCAGTTGATCGACGTTATTTTGTTTCTACCCTTTCTTGATATGATTATCGTACATTCTATGTTTTGACACTGTGAATTCAACTGGATGTGGGTGTAACTCTCAAAACATGATAAGTATGGCCCTTACACGGTGGGATTATAACTGTTATATGACATCGCCCCATTAGAGGATTAAATATTAGAGACTGATATCAGTAAACCACGGAAAGTAGATGAATCTCAGTGCCCAGACCAAGTTATGCTTATGATATATGATACAAAATATGTTATACATGAGCTGCTGCTTTTTCGAAGATCGTGTGTATTTGTTATGTATGTGCTCGAACGGCTCCCACTTACTGAGTGACGACCATATCACTCACCCTTACTATACCCTCCCCAGATAAGTCAGAAGAGGAAATCGAGGAAGATGAACAAGACCAGTTTTGGCACTGATAATAAGATGAATCTAGAAGTTTATTTTAATTTTCACTTATTTAAGTATTTTATTTCGTTGTAAACATTTCCACATATTTTATCGTTTTAAGAATTTACGTTGTAAAGACAATTTTATTATTGATTATGAGTAATAAACTGGTTTTTTGTTTATATTGTACTACAAAGCTAGTTGTTTTCAATTGTGTAGTTGTAAAACAACGTCGGTGTCAACTAACCCCGGTCTCGAGGTGGACACTTTACAGCTCATAATAAATATATGTTTGTCAACAAGTGAAATTGAGAATCAATACACTTGGAATAAATTTAAATATGCATAAGAAAACCCAAACCACACAGAAAACAAGAACCTAAAATAACAATGAGATTCAAAAATTAGTAATCTAAGCTCCAAAGAGAGCTGATAAGCCTGTTATGACCAGAAACATAAGTTGAGCGCTGCGTAAATGCAATTTATACGAATGAACACCAATCCATTACCCAAAAAAAAAAGTTTAAAAACTCAACTTTACATTCATTCACACGGTTAAAACTAAAAGATACATAAATCCGAACATAAACAAATGAATGATATCGTGAGAAAATACAGTAGGTAAAACTGGGATGGTATAGCAAACCGAGACATGTACAAAATACAGTGTCCTTAAAAGAGAATCATCCCCTCCAGTATGTGCTTTGAGGATCAAGTCGGACGACTGTTTCTAAGGATACAACATGACAACCAGCAGTAATCTAGCACGAAAAACTGAATAAGTACCTAAACTTTATCACGAGTTGAACCAGAATAGCAAGAGGCAAGGTCAAGAAGATAGATGAAAGTAATATGTGAGATATGCTTAAAAAACGTGAGAGAGAGTCTATTAGAGAGTCTATTGACCAATCATTCTTACACATTCACAAAGTGTAACTCAATATAAAATCATTCATGTTAATATTGTTTTCTTTTGTGAGACACTCTTCTTTCACACTAAATCATTTAGTTATCAAAGTAATGAGGTGCTTATTTAATTTCTATTCAAAATGGAAAAAGTCCAATAGTTCTCCAAAGTCCAAAGTCCAACAATGATAAGGTCTCTCTCACAAGTTTAAATTGAAATATGCAATTGCAAGCATGACCTTCATGGATTTTTATTAATTTTATTATTTATAATGAAACAATTACTAAATCATAAATCCAAACTTTATTTATTTAAACATTAGTAATAGAAAGCAAAATGAATTGGAAATGACATTATAATTTGATGAACTTGAAATGTATCTTTATTAATATTAAAATCTATGTAAACATATAAGATGTAGATTTGAAATTCATCAATCCAAATGCAACATTGAAGAGTAGACAAATTTTATGAATCCCTACATTCAATCTTATTTTTATTTAATGCTTTCAACTATGAATTATACGTTTTAGATTTTAAGGATAAACTATTTATAGCACTAAAATTAACACTATTACTAATAATAGACATGACATAATATTCTAGTATAGTAGATTTAATATTCTTCTACTATTAGATATGACATAAAGCTAAATTATTTACAAAACGAGATAAATATTTGATAGTGGAAGAATAATAAATCTACTGTACTATAATATTATGTCATATCTATCGTTGGTAATAGTGTTAATTTTAGTGCTATAACAGAAGCCGTACACGCTCATAGTTAGTCCGGTTTAAATTTAAATTACTCCATGGCTGTTGTTACTGTCAATCTGTGTGGATGAACATTGAAATTTTTACGAAAGCTCTCAACCTTTGATTCTTAAAATCATATTCAAACAAATGAAAATCCTTTCTCTGCTTTGTTGAAAACGTTTTACTAAAACTTATAAATCTCTTATTAAAAAGCGTAATCCCTCATAGATGAACAACAGTAACGTTATACTCCAGAATAGCATCACCATTTGTAGTGTTCAAGTAATAGGTATTCACCTCTATGAACCCCCTCGCCATCCGAAACAGTCCCCGTCCACCAACCACCGCCAGTTCTCTATGTTTCTCCGTTATCGGATTCCTCGAGAACACGCTAATGGAACTCCCTTTGAACTTCCCAGTGCTAAATCCTAAATCAACATACATAACCAAAGTCGAGAACTTGTCGTCTTGGCTTGATGAAAGGTACATCCCACGTGCGTTTCCTATGAGTTTTGACGTGAGCTCGGGGCCTTCAGTCAAGGGATCGTCGATGGCGAAGAGGGTCCCGAATGAGATCGGATCATCCTTGCTGTTGGTGGAGTTTGGAGAGGCTATCTGGATTGCGGTGGGGCTTTTACCACTCAAGGTATCATGCAGGTAAAAATGAAGGTGGGTTGTTTTCTCTTGCAGTGTTGAAAATGGTTGGGTTTTGGAGTAGTAGTACTCAGAATTAACTGATACAGTGATCAAAATGCTGAATAGAAAAATCTTGTGTAAGATTAAAGTTTTCTCCATTTTTTTACTATTTCTTGGTGATATTTCGAATTTATATATATATAGAGTAAAATGAGAAACGATTATGAAGATCTGAAATTCAGATCTCTACACCTACACAAAGGAGAAAATTATTTATTTTGGCATCGTGGATTTTGATTATGCATTAATTGGTTGGATTTCACGGAGCATTGGCATTTAAAAACCTTGATGACGAGTTTTATTTTCACGTCTTTTTAAATAAATACTACCAGACAAAACATTGACGTCGAGGTCTAAAATTTCTATAAAGGTAAGTTTTTTGTGTGTGTGTGTGTGTGTGTCTATATATATATATATATATATATCATGTATATTATATTTTAATTTTATGGGAAATATTTTTCTTGTAAAATATAATAATATTGGTATAACTTTTTATTTACCTAAACTTTTATTTGAGCTTTTATTTGTAAAGATTAGGGTTAGAATTGTAATTTCACTTTTTGCTCCGATAATTTGGGGAATGGATCCTATGCTGTAGGCATCCTCACAGAAGGGGCTGTGGCCTGTGGCATGTCTTCGTTTTACACCCGCAACACGATTTTCTTTTCTTTTCTATTTCTTTCTTTTTATATATTTTAATTAATACTTTCTTTTTACATTCTTTGATCTTTTTGTTTTCCTTATTGACTTTTTTTTGTAATGGTCTCGATGTTACTAAAATCTTTAAAACTTTTAAATACAAACTACTTAGCACAACAAAATTATTATATATACAAAAATTAATTAATTATGTTCACATAACTCATGTATATGATTACTAATATGTACAATGTTACGGTTTCACTGAACAGTATCACTCTTTAATAGTTTTTGGTAAACAGTAATTTATTTGATAGATGATTGGAAATTAATTGATGAATTTTGATATTTTTAAAAATGGTCCAAGTTGCAATATAATAATTTATTTTATATATAATGGTAAAAAACGCGAAAATCTAGGGACCAAATCTTAAAAAGAAATTATTAAGTTATTTATGAAAATTAGGGACGATGATATTGATTTATTATATATCATGTTTGACCTTGCAAGTAAGCATCAATTAGTTACAACACATGGAGTAAGGATAAAAATTAATAGTTGAATAAATAAAATATAGATATTGAAAAAAAAAAATTTATTTAAATAAATAGAAGTTAGAACAGCATAGAAGAATTCTAGTTGTAATTAAAATTGTTATACACATATAATTGTACCCGTAACATAACTCATTTACCATCAATAGCTTCTAGATTCCCACAAGAATTTCACCAAGGTAAACAAATACAAATACAAATACAAACACAAATCCTTAGTATTTCTGTATGTCACCGTGAATAACATCGCCATCTCCAAGATCCACGTACCAAACCAATTACAAATAAAAAATGACCACCAAATATCAAAGTAGGAAACACATTAAGTTATCACACCAAGTAAAAATAACAACCTTCCTTTAAGCCTTACCAAAATTGCTCTAAAATGTACCACGCAAGAACACCAAGGGAAACAGAATATGGAGAAAATTGTAACATATCTGTGTCATATTCAATAAATTTGTTTGCCGTCAAAACTTATCTCTCTCTTCAGCATCTTCGGTATGTCCATTTCCAGTGTTCTCTTCAGCGTCTTCGGTATGTACATTTCCAGTGTTCTCAGCACGGACATCAGCACTATAAAAGAAAACGAAAACGAAAACTAAGTTCACAAACAGTGACAAATCCGCAAGAACAATATAAATTTTGTGGGGAGTTCCAAAAACGAGCTAGTTTAACCAACATAAGAACATCCTGAGGCTCAAGACTCCCGACAACTAGGAAACACATTTACAAAGCTTTACATCATTATTTTGCAGTAACTCATAAGCAGTGGATGAAATAAACATGGATTAGCAAACATATGAAATGGATACACACTAGCATATGGGATCTTATAGCCAATAATAGGATCGATACAGTTTTGGGTAGATTAAAAAACTTCATCCAGGTCTTTTTCCCTCGACCATAAAAACTATGCAGTCTTATCTGATGCTAATGTAGAGTAAGGTTTCCAAGAAAACCAGTGATCTATGAAACATACGAGTGAAAAATAGACAAATTAATATCCTCTCAAGCATAGTTGGCACTTTCGTTTGGGAAGGGCAAACAGTTATAAATGAGTTGACAAATCACGTTAGGAAGACACAAGCAGATCAACTCACAGAAACGCATGCGTACATGAAACGAGCAGAAGATACTTTTTTACCATAAACCCAAACAAACAATAAATAATTACCATAAAGATAACATCCGAAAATAAAATTTTATTATCGTTAACATATCATGCCTTTCATCAAATTCACACACCTTAAGGGACGGGAATCAAGGGAGTCGGGCTTTCTCCAAGCCCTCTCAATTTTGTCTTCCCGCTGCAACCACTCCCCCCCATTCCCACTCCAAAAGCTTTTCCTTTCGACAACCGGCCGCCCATCAATAGACCCCATAGCAGCAATCTCCTTTGTGTTTATAGAATCTAGCTTCTCTTCAATCCCCTTCCAATCACGTCCCTTCTCCTTCAATACTTCCTCCCTTGGTCTAGCTTCTCCAAAGGGGTTACTCCCTTTAGGCTTCACCACGCTCCCGATATCACTCTTCTGCCCTTCTCCTACAGGCAGAGTTCTAGGCTGCAAATTCAACCTCGGTCTACCACCACTGCCATTGGTAACCCCTCCTCTGTTCCTTCCCCAACTCTCAGAATCCGCACCATTCGATTCAAAAACCCCTCGTCTGTCCCTCAGGCTATCAAAGGATCCTCCGGTCTTCCTTCCCTCCTCTTCCTTCCTTTTCACCCAATTGTCTGAATCTGCACCACCATTGATTGAATCCGGTCCAAAACTCCCTCTTCTATCATATTTCCTCGGCTCCGAGGGTACAAAACTCTTCTTCGAGGTCCAATTATCAACCTCATCGGCTCGTGATTGTGAATCCTCGAAAAATCCCCCTCTCTCCCTCCGCTCGAACCCATTATTCACAGAGAGTTTCTTCCCCGCCCCCCAATTATCGATCTCATCCGCCCTAGACGGTGTAAACTCACGATTCGACTCCCTACTAAAGCTTCCCAGACGGCGGGCCTGATCATCCCTGTCGCCTCCGCCGTAAGATCTAAATCCACCCCCGAGCCTATTCCGATCAAGCTCCTCGGCCGAGCGCTCACGCGGCCCGGTGGGAAGAACCATAAGCTCGTCCGGAGTCAAGCCCTTCGACTGTGCAGCCGGAGGCTTTGGCACGCCATAAGTGGTGAATTCCTGAAGAGTAAGGGTCTGCGGCTTCTTCTTCTTGGTCTTCGTAGAGGTAGCGGTGTCCAGGGAAGGAAAATCAACCAATTCAACGACGTTGGAGTAACCTTTAACGGGAGCCGAGTCTTGCCTGTGTTGATTAAGGAGGTCCGCCTCATTCTCCTCGGAATCCAGAGCCCAAGCGCCTGGCTTTGCCCATGCGCTAACTGTTGCCGCCATGATCGAATCTCCTCCGCTCTGTGCGTGTATTGGTGCGTGTGAATGCGAATAGGTTTTCAGACTCGCGTCATCGGTTTAAGACAGGGTTTTGATGATTTCATCCAACGGTGGGGGATCATTGTCATCTTTTGATCCAGCGGATGTCTTTATAATGGTTTACGCACACGCCACGTCTCCTCCTTTTTGGAGCACATTTTGTTGTATATATTCTTAAATTTAAAAAATTAATAAACTTACAGTACGTGTCCAAAAAATAAAAAGGATTCTAATATATAAATAATTTAGAGTTAAAATAATAATATAATAACATATTCGAGAAATTTTTTAGTGATCAATTTATTGTTTTTTTAAAATTATTAAATATATTAAAATAATGATAATGGTACGTTTGGACATCAATTATTACCAAATATTATAATATAGTAGTAACTGAATTTGGTCCAAAATGTGTGGACTAAAATATCATTCTTTTGTTTTTTCTCTTGACTCCAGCATGATCTGCATTGCCCACAAACTCCAGCATTTCTCTCTTAACTCCCATTTTAAAGAAATTTTGAAGAACACTTGTAATCGTGACTATTTTTCCTTTGAGGTTGGTTACAATATATTTAAATAGAATCCAATTGTTTTGCATTTCTGTGTTTTAATTGTTGAATGTAAATCAATTTAGATTTGCATAGTTCGTAATGGATTCGAGATTCAAGTGCAAATTTATCGTGTTTTTGCATAACCTTTCATTTAAATAATATGCTGCACACACATGCGTGTCCCTTGGTTAGTATAAATAATTTAGATTTGGAACTCGTCTACTTATATTATATATAAATATAAATAATATAAAAATTTATTAATTTATATATTTTTCATATGTTGTTAAGATCACGCATTTATAACTAGGTCAAAAGTTAAAATAGATTTTCTTATATTTGTGGTAGCACAGAGTACATCTATGTCAAAAATTATAATAGATTTTCTTATATGTATTAATTGTTGTGAAAAAGTAAAAATTTACGGTAAAAAAATAAAAATCTCAAACTCTCAAAATTATCACACTACACACTTTATAATATTTTTCTCTCAACTCAATTGTGATTTTCTTCACAAATGAGAGATCTATTTATAGAAAATTTTTACAAATAATCCAAAAATAAAATACATCATTACCTACATCATCACACACTAATTTTCAATATTCAACACCTAATTTTACCTAATTTTCAACATTCAACATTCACATTTTCAACACAAATATTTAACACATTTTTAAATAATTTTTCAACACTCCCCCTTGTGATGATGATCATAATGATTGTATACATTACGTGTTTTTATACTGCCTCGTTAAAAACCTTACTAGGAAAAACCCATTGGGATAAAAACCATAGTAAGGGAAAAAGAGTGCAGTCACGTAAACTCCCCCTCATGTTGACACGAACAATTCTTCACAAATTTCGTAGATTGCGCATCCCAATATTATATATGTGCTTTCTGAATATTGTCGTAGGAAGTGCCTTTGTGAAGAGATCTGATGAGTTTTCACTTGATTGAATGTGACGAACATCAATACATTTATTCTTCTCAAGCTCCTTGGTGAATGCGAAGAACTTAGGAGGAATATGTTTAGTTCTGTCGCTTTTTATGTATCCTTCTTTCATTTGAGCAACACATGCAGCATTATCTTCATATAGTATCACAGGCTTCTCGTCGAATGATAATCCGCATGAGATTTGGATATGTTGAGTCATTGATTTTAACCACACACATTCACGGCTTGCTTCATGTAGTGCAATAATCTCGGCATGATTTGATGAAGTTGTTACAAGTGTTTGTTTCTGTGAACGCCAAGAAATTGCAGTGCCTCCACGAGTAAATACATATCCAGTTTGAGAACGTGCTTTGTGTGGATCAGATAAGTATCCAGCATCGGCATAACCAATTATACTTGGATTAGCATCTTTTGAATACAAAAGTCCCAAGTCTGTCGTTCCTCGTAGATAACGGAATATATGTTTAATTCCGTTCCAATGTCTCTTTGTTGGATATGTGCTAAATCTTGCCAATAAATTTACGGCAAAAGATATATCAGGCCTTGTACAATTTGTAAGATACATAAGGGCACCGATAGCACTTAGATATGGTACTTCTGGACCAAGAATATCTTCATCATCTTCACATGGACGGAATGGATCCTTTTCTATGTTTAATGATCTAACAACCATTGGAGTACTTAAAGGATTTGATTTGTCCATATTAAAACGTTTAAGGATCTTTTCTGTATAATTTGTCTGGTGAACAAATATTCCACATTCTTTTTGTTCAATTTGTAAACCCAGACAATACTTGGTTTTTCCAAGATCCTTCATTTCAAATTCTTCTTTCAAGTATGACACAACTTCTTGAATTTCCTTATTTGTTCCAATGATGTTTAAATCATCAACATATACAGCAATAATTACGCATCCGGATGTTGTTTTCTTAATGAAAACACAAGGGCATATTGAATTATTTACATATCCCTTTTTCATCAAGTGATCACTTAGCCTATTATACCACATTCTGCCGGATTGCTTCAACCCATATAATGATCTTAGTAATTTCACAGAATAACATTCTCTGGGTTTTGAACTTTGTGCTTCAGGCATCTTAAATCCTTCAGGGATTTTCATATATATATTACTATCAAGTGATCCATATAAGTAGGCTGTAACAACATCCATAAGACGCATTTCTAAATTTTCAGATACTGCCAAGCTAATCAAATACCGAAACGTAATTGCATCCATCACAGGAGAATACGTTTCTTCATAATCAATTCCAGGCCTTTGAGAAAAACCTTGTGCAACAAGTCGAGCTTTATATCTTACTATTTCATTTTTCTCATTTCGCTTTCGAATAAAAACCCATTTGTATCCAACAGGTTTTACACCTTCAGGTGTAAGGACTATAGGTCCAAAAACATTACGTTTATTTAGCGAATCCAATTCAACCTGGATGGCATCTTTCCATTTTATCCAATCCTGCCGATTTTTACATTCACCAAAAGATTTTGGTTCATGATCTTCATTATCATTTATGATGTCGATTGCCACATTATAAGAAAATATATCATCAATTTCTTCTATATCTTTTCGGTTCCATATTTTTCCAGTATTAATATAATTGATAGAGATTTCATGATTCTCGTCAGTTTGTGGTTCTGACAAAACATTTTCATCATCATGTGTTTCTTCAGGAACATCATTCTCTATTTTGTGATCATTATGTGTTTCTTCAGGAACATCATTCTCTATTTTGTGATCATTGTGTTTCTCTATGAATTTTCTTTTTCGAGGATTTTTATCCTTGGAACCAACTGGCCTTCCACGCTTCAGGCGTTTAATGACATCATGACTATCTTCAATTTGTTTCTTCGGAATTTCAATTCGAGCAGGGGCATTTGCAGCATGTATATATGATTTAGTTACCCCTTTTGTGTCTGCAAATGCATCTGGTATTTGATTTGCTATTCTTTGCAAGTGCACAATTTGCTGTACATCTTTTTCACATTGTTTTGTTCTTGGATCCAGATGTAACAATGATGATACATACCATGTAATTTCTTTTTCGGTATGTTTCTGTTCTCCCCCTAACATTGGGAAGATTTCCTCATTAAAATGACAATCAGCAAAACGTGCTGTGAACACGTCGCCTGTCTGTGGTTCAAGATATCGAATGATCGATGGACTATCATAACCAATATAAATTCCAATCTTTCTTTGAGGTCCCATTTTCTTTCGTTGAGGTGGTGCAATAGGCACATACACCATACATCCAAAAATTCTCAGATGAGAAATGTCTGGTTCTTTACCAAATGCAAGCTGCAATGGGGAGTATTTATGATATGCACTTGGTCTGATGCGAATTAATGAAGCAGCATGTAAAATTGCATGTCCCCATATAGAAATAGGGAGCTTTGTTTTCATAATCATTGGTCTAGCAATCATTTGCAGACGTTTAATCAATGATTCAGCCAATCCATTTTGAGTATGTACATGAGCAACAGGATGCTCAACAATGATTCCCATAGACATACAATAATCATTGAAAGTCTGGGAAGTAAATTCACCAGCATTATCAAGTCTAATTTTCTTGATTGTATAATCGGGAAATTGATTCCTCAATTTTATTATTTGAGCAAGTAATCTTGCAAATGCAACATTTCGAGTTGACAATAAACATACATGTGACCATCTGCTGGAGGCATCAATCAATACCATAAAGTATCTGAATGGTCCACATGGTGGATGGATTGGTCCACAAATATCACCCTGAATACGTTCAAGAAACATTGGTGATTCAGTTTGGATTTTGGCTGGTGATGGTCTTATAATAAGTTTTCCAAGAGAACATGCTTTACATTGAAACTTATTATTCTGAAAGATCTTCTGGTCTTTCAATGGATGACCATGTGTATTTTCTATAATTCTTCGCATCATTGTTGAACCAGGATGTCCTAATCGATCATGCCAATTGGTTAATATTGAAGAATTATCAATTACCATGTTTGATTCAATGGGACGTATATGTGTATAATGCAATCCAGTAGGGAGCATTGGTAGTTTTTCAATCACATATTTCTTTCCTGATTTATATGTGGTAAGACACATATATTTCTCATTCCCTTCATTCATTGTTTGAGTATCATACCCATGGGAATATATATCATTAAAACTCAACAAATTTCTTTTCGATTGTGGTGAATATAAAGCATCATTGATCAAAAATTTTGTACCATTAGGTAACAAAAATTGTGCTTTACCACATCCTTTAATCAAGTCTACAGGACCTGATATTGTATTCACCGTTGTTTTTGTTGGTTTTAGTTCCAAGAAATATCTTTTATCTCGGAGGATAGTGTGCGTTGTACCACTATCAGGTATGCAAACTTCAGCTTGGTTCGTAGCATTTTCCATATTTGAACTTCAAAAAAATATGCAATGAAATAAAATTATTGACAATAAAATACAATACAATATAACACACTATAAAACATTATCATACGAATACATAAAAAATAAAATATTTTACATATTTATTCCACCATCAAATTGATCATTATCTGAGAAATCAATCAGAAAATCTCCAGCATCAAAATGAGTTGAACCACTCAAAGGTTCACTGTGTTCAGTAAAGTTGGTCTCCTTTTCTTTCCCCTTTATTGATTCTTTATAAAGTTTACAAAGGTGCTCAGGGGCTCGACAAATACGGGACCAATGTCCTGGAGTACCACATCTGAAACAAGAACTTTCAAATCTTTTTGAGTGATTCTCATTAACACTCATATTCTCTTGATGCCTTTTCGGTGGGTGGTTTGGGACGTTCTTTTGAGATGAGTTATAGAAATAACTATCTCGATTATTTTCAAAACCACGGCCGCGTCCACGACCACGACCACTTCCACGTCCACGTCCACGTCCACGACCACGACCACGACCTCGATTTTGTCCTCGACCAAAATCTTGTCTGTAACTTTGATTTTGGTTTCCAGGTTTAAATTCATTTTTGCTTACAGCATTTACTTCTGGAAATGCTGTTGATCCAGTGGGTCGGGACTGATGATTTCTCATTAATAGCTCGTTGTTCTTTTCCGCCACAAGAAGACAGGCGATGAGTTCAGAATATCTCGCAAATCCACGCACTCTATATTGTTGCTGTAGTGTTATATTTGATGCGTGAAACGTGGAAAATGTTTTTTCAAGCATTTCCGATTCTGTAACCTCATGTCCACAAAATTTTAACTGCGAGATTATTCTATACATCGCTGAATTGTAATCACTGACTTTTTTAAAGTCTTGGAATCTTAACATATTCCATTCATCACGGGCGGTCGGAAGTATAACTTCCCTTATATGTTCAAATCTCTCTTTTAATCCTTTCCACAGAGCCATGGGATCTTTTTCGATGAGATATTCACATTTTAAACCTTCATCAAGGTGTCGTCGTAAAAATATTATAGCTTTTGCTTTTTCTTGTGATGAAGATATACCATTTTCTTTAATGGTCTCGCTTAGACCCAATGACTCAAGATGCATTTCTACATCAAGAGTCCATGGCATATAGTTTTTCCCAGTAATATCAAGAGCGATGAATTCGAGCTTTGCCAAGTTTGCCATGGTGGTACTAAAAATTACGATGCATTTTATTAGTTAATGAATATTGCAATACAAAGTAATGGATAAACAACAAGTACAAGTATTCGTAAAAATAAAGAAAACACACGAGGAGGATATTCTCCGATAAATACAAGACTGGTGAGTATGATAACCAAAATAATTAAAAATAACCTCGTGAAAGCCATCTTCTTTTTTTCTTCGAAAATTTGATGAAGAATAATTTTTAGAGAAGAAGAGAAAGTTGGAGTGATTGAATGTATTTGTGAGATTGTATTTATAGAGCAAAAACTAGCCGTTTTGTTACCGTTTATTACCGTTGGTGTATAAGAAAATAAATGTATGTATTTGTATAATTTTATGGTAATAATATGGTGTATATAATATTAGTCATATTTAAATAATTATGTATATCATATCACATTATTATAATTAGGTGTCATAAGTTATTTTGTTTAAAAAACCTTATAGGCTTTTATACTTGTCGTATCCCTTACCGGGAGTGTGGGATGTCGTCTTAACATCCTCCCAGGATTTATAACAAGTTTTTGAAAAAATTATTTTTATTATTTCTAACAATAACATTATATTATATATTACATATATAAACAATAAATAAATAACAGTAAAATAAATATTATTACTTTTGTTACCTTTTTCTTCTGTTCGGAGCTTGGAAAAATATGGAGGACTTTTAGAGCTTCGTGCTGATAACGTGTTGTGAAAAAGTAAAAATTTACGGTAAAAAAATAAAAATCTCAAACTCTCAAAATTATCACACTACACACTTTATAATATTTTTCTCTCAACTCAATTGTGATTTTCTTCACAAATGAGAGATCTATTTATAGAAAATTTTTACAAATAATCCAAAAATAAAATACATCATTACCTACATCATCACACACTAATTTTCAATATTCAACACCTAATTTTACCTAATTTTCAACATTCAACATTCACATTTTCAACACAAATATTTAACACATTTTTAAATAATTTTTCAACATTAATAAGGTTATATTCTGGAGTTTTTATTAAAATAATGCAAAATATGAATAATTAGAAAATGTAAATTATACACATATGTACCATGATATAGCTGGAACATTCTTTTTCCGTTAAAAAAATGCAATAGCCAAAATATGGCCATTTTTAAAATATATATATATTAGAGAAGCATCCAAGGAACAATTAATCGGATTTACATTTATCATAGTTTTTAAAATTCTCCCATTTTATTATAGTTTGTGATACCCTATAAATGGATCTCTCAACATCAGACCCAAACTCTCAGCCCATCTCTAGCCCAGATGGAAGGCCCATGTACGCTCCTATAAATACCAAGTTTGAGCTTCCAACTCAAGCAGATTCATTATATTATTTTTCAGCAGCATCCTTAGCTGCTCTCCACTTATATCCTCAGTCTCTGACTTGAGCGTCGGAGGGGCTACGCGGGACACACTCCCGGCCCCCTTCTAACGGTCTTATTCGTGATTTCAGGCTCAGTACAATTTCGAAACTTGTGTCTGCACTAGTGACACTTGCAAGAATCGGACCTTAAATTTTCCATGAGTATCAATTTGGTAAACAAAATTTAATTTTTATAATATTCTCTTAAAAAACCCCATAGTTTAAGGAGGACAAAAAAATTCGAGCAATCACATATTTTCTTATAAAATGGAGTTATTTTATATTAATATTTAGAGTAGGTCTCTTGTGAGACTGGCTCACGAATCTTTATCTGTGAGACAAATCAACCCTACCGATATTCACAATGAAAAGTAATACTCTTAGCATAAAAAGTAATATTTTTTTCATGATGGCCAAAATAAGAGATCCGTCTTACGAAATACGACTCGTGAGACCATCTCACCCAAATTTTTGTCTATATTTTATACAAATAAACTATTATGAATGAGTTAGTTTATCTTCTATACATAATAATTCTCCTCGTATCCATATTATTATTATATTATATATGTCCTCATATTTTAATTAAATTAACATTATGTGTTGATGATCAAAACGTTAAAATTTCACGATATGAATGTTGGTATAATAATAGTAATAATAATAGAATTGTTTACTCCACAGCATTAATAGTTACTTTATAACGAACCATATTATATATTTCTATGAATCTTTTCAACTTATTTCATATACACAAAAATTAATAACACTAATCAGAAGTTCAAAAACACACGAGCCATTACGCCATTGGTACCATTACAACCTCAAAACTAAAAACCTTTGTCCAAATAGGATTTAAATGCAACCAAAAGTTAAATATGTACTTAAAAATCCCATTTGACGAGACTTCATTGATCAAAAGTTCCTTCAAGCTTTCGAAAGCCACACCCCACGGCCCACACGTATGTTTACAGTGTTCAAACTTCCTTTCGCCCTTTACTTCCAAGAAAAGGTGCGTCGAGGTGGACACAAATTTTCCTAATGAAAAATGATTTTTAACCGTGCAGCAAACCCGTTAACCAGACACGAGAACATGGGCCTATGAGGTGATTCCATGGCCGTAACGTTTCAATTTCTGTTTGTCTAAAAAATACGACTGTTTTTAAGTAAAGTAATCAGGATTATGGAGTGTGATCAAATGAGCCTCTTCCAGACCTTTTGAGGAATCCACATCATACCATGTTATGTTTCCTGCGCAGCATTTGACAATCAATGCCTTCATTCATCTAAACATCGAATTCTGTCAAAAATCCACGGGGAAAAAGAAAAAGGAACAAGAATCTGAAATTCTTTTTTCAAGTATCCATATCCGGAAGTTGTGGATATGGATTGGCTCAAGACAAGGATATATTACCAGCTGGAGGTGCAGGCTCCTCTTCTCTTGTAGTGTGAAGTATTACGGTTCCTGAGAGAACTGTGATAAATCCACATATCTCAGAGGTAATGCTGCTCAAGTCTTGACCTGACCAGTCCTGCAAACATAAGACAACAATATTGTCTGCGTATTAACATTCAACAGAGTTTACAAAATATGACTTCAATACAGTGCTACCTTAAACATTATTGCGCTTGCAATAATAGTCAGAGTTGTGAACATCACATAATATATTGGAGAAACAAGTGCCGCATTGAAAGTGTCAAGTGCCTGAACATACAAATTCGGAATGAGACAACCAACAGCAATTTCTTTCTACAAAATTACGAAGAAAAAGTACATGGCCAGCTAGATAAGGTATCAAAACACGATATAATTACACAAAAGTTGCAACGTTTCTAAGATCAAGATGCAAATATCAAAACATTCACAAAGTAACTATATTATGGCTACCTTATTCAGATAGTTCAACTGTGTGATGACACATATAACTGCTACTGAAAGGAAAAACCAAGTCTGAGCATATGCGAATTGATTGATTCCCTCCAAAGTGAGCTTTATTGCGATTCCTATAGCCTTTATGCTCACAACCTGAGTGAAATTACCAAATATACGATAAGCTAGAAAACATAGGCTGCTTCATCAAGCAATACAAAAGCCCAAGTCAGCTCAAAATGATGTAATGTGACGGAAAGTACCGTTAGGGCACCCATTAAGGAACAAATGCCCAAGTAAACCACTATGTTGGTTTGCCCGTAAAGAGGCTCAAAATGAAGCGTCAGGGCAAGTACAATGGATACTGTAGCTGCTACATATATCATAAATGCTGTGCACAAGACAATGAGCATAAATAAACAATACTGCGACAACTCGTTAATGACAGTACACGTGAAAAGAAGAAAAGAAAATTGATGAGTAGGGTTCAGGAACCTGGTTGAATGGCCAAAATCCAGACTTCTTGTACAGAATTTGGAGTTTGCTCTTGAGGAGCGTGAATAACAATTATTACAGAACCAACGATGCAAGCGATACATCCCAGTATGCCCATCTTTTGCAGTCGTTCCCTCAACATAAAGTGCGCTAGAACAGCACTTTTGAAGTCATAAAAAAGGGCTGGTCATGACATCCTTATGAAGTTCAATGTTTTCATAATTTAAAAATAAAAAATGAAAATCTACCTGATAATAATACTCAGTGCACCAAGAGGAGTAATGAGGACAGCTGGGGCATAAATATACGCAACAAAATTAGCCACCTCTCCGCCAATCACTGCACAGCAAGATGAAGGTTACATGATTACTGATGCGTGGTCAGAATAGAGCAGAAGAGAAAAATGTAAAGATCCTACTAACTCGTAATCATGCCAGCCCACCAAAGAGGTTCTAGTAAGTAAGTGTAGCCTCCAACACCTTAAATACGAGAAACACAAATTATGATAATACCATAAAAAGATTTGGCATTTAAGAGAGAACTTGTGAACAATGGTAAACAAAAACTTATCTTGTTAAAACAAAGTAAATCACAGCAGATTAGACTGTGTTCATTAACTGGAGTTTCCATACACACGCTAAGCATATATCACTCCACACATTGCCGACGACAAAACCAAGCTGCCATGGTCTCTATCGCTCCATTCTCAGTTACTTGCACACTACTTTTCCACAATTTCGCATTGTTGTACTCTCCAAGAAACTACATTTCAAACAGTATAAACAATTCTTTCAAATCCCACTTGTCTAACTCAGTTTCATGACTCGCAACTAATGCAAACCTTTTTGTTTCCAAACTTTTCATCCAGCAGTCAACAAATATTCCTAAAAAATATCTGAAATCACTTGCCAATGATTTTGACTAGGACTCAGTAGTCTGGTACTTATTCATATATCAGTAAAGAAAGCAATAATAATCCACTACTCATTCCCCTAACGTCAATAGAAAGTACCTTTTATCTTGAGAATTTATCCATTTATACACACGATCAGATCACATATCACTTTTATGTATTAATAATAATTCAAGAGGAGATCAATTCTGGTTCCCAAAACTACAAATTCCTTCCAGCTGACTCCAGTGTTTGAAATATCGCAATTTGAGTGAAAATTAGCCTCGAAAAAGCATCAAAATATTGCGAGATAGTTTAAACATTTCCAATTGAAAATAAAAACCCGTAGAACTTCATGAACAAATTAATCACACCTGCGCGTGTACCAGCTGCTGCTGCTCTCTGTAGACCTTTCTTCTTCAAGATAAAGCTGGCTCCAATAAACAAACTTGACAACATTGCCAAAATCAAACCCCTCGTATTATCCGAAGCCCCCATTTCTCTCTATACATAAGCAAACACAGAGAGAGCTTCTCTATCTATTCACAACAGTTGATCTCAAGTTAAAAACAAACACCACAATACAAGTTCAAACATCCCAAATCACTGTAAAAACACCCGCAAAATGTCATCCTAAGGTTCCGACAAAATGGGTTTCCCGCCAATCAATTTAAGCTGTTTCGGCAGCAAATAATTGATCATCAAAGGATAAAACAAAGAATAAGGTGACTACCGCTTGAAATTAAGCCGGCTACTCGTCGGGAACTACCGGGGGCTCCACGGAAGAGAAATTTCTCATTCGGACATGGAAGTGAGTTGGAATCAGCTGTATTATTGTCGGGCTTGGCTTGGATTGGCGGCTGAGCTGGAAAGTTATGCGCCATTCTTTCAAGCCCAATGCCACCAATGGTGTATCACAAGCTCTAATTTGCAGCCAATAAATCTTCATTTAATATNTCTTTTGTTATTTGTCATATTCTCTCAATAATGCATATATTTTATTATAATATTCAATTATTATAATCTTTTTTGACAATCAATAATATGCAATTTTTTATTTACAATGTTGTTTAATTTATTATTATCTTTCATGTAAATTGACAACAATTTTTACTGGATACTTTTACTTTCCTAGTCACTTTTAATTTAGTAGACACTTATACTTGATAACATATAAACTACACATTATTATTAGGGGTGAGCAAAATTTCGGTTAAACCGAATTAACCGACCGAACCGAGTCAATTCGGAAATCCGGTTCGGTTATTTAGGAAATTCGGTTTTCAAATTAAAAAAAATTCGGTTATATCGGTTAATTCGGTTCGGTTACTGTTTTCAAAATTTTGAAATCGGATAACCGAATTAACTGATATAATAAATACTATTATTTAATAAAATGTTTATTATTTTTCAATTTTAATATATTTTTAAATTTTTAATTTTAAAATCAGCCCTAATTCTAAAGAAAAATTTGTGACGTATGTGATTTTATGTTTTTATGCATTTGTGTAGACTGTAGTGTTCAAAAAAATTACATATATAATTAAAGTTAAATGATAATTTTTTTTAAAAACTAATCTGCTAATTCGGTCACCAACCGAATTAATCGATTTTAATTCAGTTCGATTTTCATCGGTTATGAAAATTAATTCGGTCGCTTCGGTTATTGCTAAACATTTCGGTTCGATCCGATTATGACTAATTCGGTTCGGTCGGTAACAGAACCGACCGAATGCTCACCCCTAATTATTATAACAATCTATCATCACATAAAAAATACTGATGGATTGATTTAAAAAATATTGATTAAATGTTGTCATTTATTTGCAATTTATAATAATAATATTTTTGACAATAGATCAACTGACTCTTAAACACTTATTTTAATATTTCATATTAACTCATAAGTATAATTAGCACAATCATATTGGTAATACCTCCAGAAAAATAATACATTTAATTTTTTTAATTGTTTAAATATCTTAACGGGAACATTTGTGTATCCTAATTATCTTGAGAAAAATTCATTGCATTTATAAAGTTTGAACGGTAAATATAACTTTATAGTATACATTTAATTTGGAAACTGAATTCATTGTATAACAAAGACTTCTTCAATTTCTATTTTTTTGTGTAACCCAAAAGAGTTAATATTTTTTCTCTTTTATCTTCTCCAACTCACTATAAAAAGTTATAAAAAAAATATTTATATCTAGAAAAATATTTTTATTTATTGTTTTTCTTGTCTATATATTTTGTTATATATGAACACATATCCTACTTCATTGTCTTAATTACCATACATCTTTACTATATAATTTGTATACATTGAAGATGAATAAGTTCATTTTATAGTTTTTTATTACCTGACTTAAGTTGATTTATTAATATGTGATATACATAGATATAAGAATTTTCAAATTCAATTTATTCACAATGATTTTTCATAACAAAGACCAACTAAGAATAATAAAAATTAGTATTCATAATTATTTTAAATATGATATAAAAATAATATGTAGAAACTTTTTTTGACATTTTAGTTGCAAAATACAGTGATAAATGCATGTAGGTACACTATTTCATTGTGGTAATTATAACTTTATTTAAATATCTTTTTTGTCATTCAAGGATCAAAGTTTTTTTTATTTCTTATTTTGATTATCGACAAATTCAATATTTTATTTAAATGTTTTTGTTAATAATATTTACATGAGTTTTATTGTATATTTATCCAATTTGAAAGGGATAAATTATAATTCAATATATAATAATATTTGAAAACTGCAGAATACTTCTAGATTTAAAAATCAAGTAACATGTAAGGGATCAATTCAAAACTAAAAGTTGATGCAACATGTTTCTTCTAGCTTTACAATCGAATAATATAGGATCGAGCGTTTGTCGTTTTACAAAAAGTTATAACTGATGGTAATTATGCAAGTCAAATCTTTAAATCATACAACAGTTCAAACGCCTACCTATTGTGGACAATTATTGTACCAAACAATCTATCTCATAATAATTGTACCAATTGAAATCAATGAAAATCAAAGTCACTATCTTGGCTCTGATACCAATTGTAAGCTCAAGCGTTTACTATTTTATCAAAACCTATCGATTATGGTAACAGTGCAAATCAAATATTTTATCCACTAAAAATATTGAACGAATTGTTTATACAATTTAATAAAAAAAATAGTCAAAGTACATCATTTTCTGATTCCGAATAACGATCACATTATTATTACGTTACAATGATAAATAAATTATTATTTTTAGTTTATCATCATAGTCTTCACCTCAATAAACACATTTTCGAATGTAAGATGTTAAATTTAATATAAAAATTAGATAATTATAGTATTAATTCTAACTTTCTTTTTTTATTTTTCTCAATACATTACTTTTTTTATCTTCAAATATATTAATCTATTTATTATTGTATATAAAGTATAATAATTATTTGGTTAATTGATCACATTTAAGATTAGATGTTTAGAAAAAATTTTAATATATCTTAAAAAACCAATAGATGATGAAATTAAATTTGATATCAAGAGAAAAATTAAGAAAATGTGGAATACTACAGTGCATAAACTTTTCATTTTGTACAGTGACAAAACATAAGGTGAGACCAAGTGAGATACTTATATATATGTATGAGTCTCATTCAACTTTTTTACTTCACTAACTTTGTAGTGTGACTCATTCAAGCATTAACTTTTTATTTTTTCAGTACATAGTGACCTCCATTCTCACCGACTTCAGTTTTTAGAAGTCGGTATTAGTAGGTAATAGACAATTATTTAGTTTTTATTTTCTGTCTTTTGATTAATTGTGTAATTTTTTATGTTCTACCTAATTCATTTTTAGAAATTTTATTGAAATGATTAGAAGTGTTGCACGCATACAATATAAAATTAATATATTTTAAAATGTTAATATGGAAGTGTCTAATAAATGTATTAAATCATTATTTAAGAACTTTTAGAAAAACAATATACATCATAATTCAGATTTAAAGATTAACATACAAATAAAGAATTACGATGAATATCTTATAAAATAAATGGTGTTAGCCCAAAAAGATTAAATATGATTATTGTAAATGAATTTTTCTTAATTAATTATAAAACTTTCAGCAAATGCGCTGAATTAATTAGAATGTTTTCAATATAGTATGTCGATAAATGTTTTTCCATATGAGTTAGTGATTGAGTCCTTATGAACATTTAAAAAAAATGTGTTTTTAGTTATAGTAATNAAATTATTATTTTTCATTAGATAATTATAGTATTAATTCTAACTTTTTTTTTATTTTTCTCAATAAATTACTTTTTTTATCTTCAAATATATTAATCTATTTATTATTGTATACAAAGTATAATAATTATTTGGTTAATTGATCACATTTAAGATTAGATGTTTAGAAAAAATTTTAATATATCTTTAAAAACCAATAGATGATGAAATTAAATTTGATATCAAGAGAAAAATTAAGAAAATGTGGAGCACTACAGTGCATAAATTTTTCATTTTGTACAGTGACAAAACATAAGGTGAGACCAAGTGAGATACTTATATATATGAGTTTCATTCAACTTTTTTACTTCACTAACTTTACAGTGTGACTCATTCAAGCATTAACTTTTTATTTTTTCAGTACATAGTGACCTCCATTCTCACCGACTTCAGTTTTTAGAAGTCGGTATTAGTAGTTAATAGGTAATAGATAATTATTTAGTTTTTATTTTCTGTCTTTTGTTTAATTGTGTAATTTTTTATGTTCTACCTAATTCATTTTTAGAAATTTTATTGAAATGATTAGAAGTGTTGCACGCATACAATATAAAATTAATATATTTTAAAATGTTAATATGGAAGTGTCTAATAAATGTATTAAATCATTATTTAAGAACTTTTAGAAAAACAATATACATCATAATTCAGATTTAAAGATTAACATACAAATAAAGAATTACGATGAATATCTTATAAAATAAATGGTGTTAGCCCAAAAAGATTAAATATGATTATTGTAAATGAATTTTTCTTAATTAATTATAAAATTTTCAGCAAATGCGCTGAATTAATTAGAATGTTTTCAATATAGTATGTCGATAAATGTTTTTCCATATGAGTTAGTGATTGAATCCTTATGAACATTTAAAAAAATGTGTTTTTAGTTATAGTAATGGTGTCTTATAATTTAAAATATTAAATGAAACAAATTATCAAGATAAAAAAATCAATTAAGAAATTCAAGAATATGTTATTACTCAATTAGAGTTAATTGACATGCTCTTTAGTTTGCTGATTTAATAGGTGTTAAATCCACAATCACTGAGTTTGAATAGAATTCTTGTAGAATAAAATACAATTATAATAAATTACTNATTCACTAACGATTGATAAAAAAAGATCATATGTCAAATCAGTAAATCAACTGCTATAACTATTAAGTCTCATTACAAAAAAGCTGAATCACTTGCTATCATGAAAGATTTTCATTCACATGATTGTAATATAACAGAATCAGAGATGGTAAAAAAGTAGAATGACTTGAACATTAGCAACTATAATAGAGCGAATTTCTACATATTTAACATCATCTTTGTGACAAAACTAAGGGACAAAACTAAAAACTAAGTTAATATAAATATATATTCTACCTTTCTTCTCAAATGATAAAAAAAAATGCCCTAACCAATAAAGAGGCATCAGATAAAAATGGATCAAGAATGTCAAGCACAATAAAAGTACTTCAATTTATTTGTATCATCAATTGCTAGCTAACATCAAAGGTTAAACAAATTATATATGTGAACAAATGAAANTTTTTAATTTAAATAAATTCTAGCAAATTATCACATGAGGACATGAAAAAAATTAATAAGACACCAAAAAAAATNTGAAAATAACAAAAAACGAATGTCACAAAGAAGAAAAAGAAAAACATGGAGAAAACAATTTAAAAAAAGTGAAGAAGAATGATAAAACAAGTGAAAAAAGAATACAAAGGTAATACTAAAGGTCATAAGAATATAATAAACACATGAACTAAAAAATAAATGCACAAGACATCAATTTCTACCAACATAAATATAATTGAATGATAACTACTAAAATGAATTAAATCCTATTAACCTTGACATGGACAATGACTAAAATAACCCTANTTAAATCAAGAAATTAATAAGGAGATAAAAGAAAATTCACATATAAAGTCACATATTTATATATATAATAGNATAGATGTGTGTGTGTGTGTGCGCGCAAAAAAAACATGATATTGGACCCGACCCAACTAAATGAACATATTAATTTTTATGTCAAAAATATTAATTTTCATGACAAATATAAATTGAGTTGACTCATCTCACATGTATAAATTCACGAGACTTGTTAGTTTCTATATACATCTAGCTTAATTTGATAATATAAAAGGAAAGGGTAGAATATTAATTTTTATTATATTTTCCTTAAATTAATTATATTTCCCACGGACCACGGCTGAGACTTGATAGATGAATCAGAAACCACAGATATAATGCGACAAAATAATATGTTCATGAAAATTTTAATTTCGAAAATTTGGTTTAAATTAAAAATAATTTGACATGGGAAATTGAAAAGGAAACAGAGAGACAAGAAAGAAGTTAGTTAAAGAATTATGATCTTTAATTGCTGGTGTTTATTATATGGTATGGTCTTATGATATGAATTTTGAAAAATAGGTTCCAAAAGTGAATAAATTAAAATGCTACTTTTACAAAACTTTAATGGAAGAAATAAATAAATTACAGATGACTCGAAGAAATATATACGGCGTGGTTTGGGCATAAAATCGTCGGCTCGGTGGAGCCGTGTGTCTCACTTGGTGTTTGGTTGACTTTAGTGAAAACGGATAATAATAATAATAATAATAATAATAATAATAATGGAATATGATAATTCCAAAAAGAAAAAGAATATATATTACGAAAAAGAATATGTGACAAATTTTGAATCACATCAACCACTCCACATTATGTCCCACTTTAATTTGATTATTAAGCTAATATAGCTTACGAGCGCGCTATATATCACAAAAACTTACGTGAGACGGTCTCATGAGTCGTATTTTGTTAGACAAATTTCTTATTTGGGTCATCTATTAAAAAGTATTACTTTTTATGTTAATAATATTATTTTTTATTGTTAATAACGATAAGATTGACCCGTCTCATAAATAAAAAATCGTGAGACAATCTCACAAAAGACCTACTATACATATTATAGAAAGCAACCTTGTTGAGGCAAACAAAAAAAAATTCTTTTTTTTTTATTCCCTAATTCACACACATGTCTTTCTGTCGAATAAAAAATGGACAAAGTGGGACCCAATTACTATTATTAATTTAGATATATTAAATATACTTTAAATGCGTCCAAGCAGCCTGTAGGGGCCGACACTGCTTAGGCACATTCCATGAGTCCTGAATTTTAATCATTTAGTATTATTATCACTGTTAAACATAAATATTTTATTTTATTTTTATCAATCTCAATTATATAATTTAGTTTTTATATTTAATATTATTTATCTTTTATTTATTTATATTTATCATTAATACATTAACTATTTTCAAAAAAAAATTTATCTTATTAAAATATTCATGAATAAAAGTAAAATAAAAATATTCAATTTATTTTTTTAATATCTTTTTTAATCTGTTTGAAAAGTACACAATTATAAATATAAGGAAGAAGTAGTATATATATCTTTTTATTACTCTCACTTCCAAATATACAGGTTTGTTTGATGTTTCACACATATTGAAAAAATTATTCAAAAAGCAAAATATAGAAACAAAATCCATATGTTATCTTAATTTAATTCATTATATATATATATATATATATGTTGGGTGCAATAATTGTTCTTACTTGGTAGAGCGATCGAACCGTGGTGTTTGAGCTGCTCTGCGGTTTAAAAGATTTGAGTTGCACCATTACCACCAGCTACAGCTTTTGGTAAAGCGATAAGCACTCGGTCCTACAATCGTTATCAAGTCAAGGTCACGGGTTCGATTCCCATTGATTGCAAGAAGTACAATTATTGGGAGGGAGATTGTTGGATGCAATAATTTTCCCTGCTTGGTAGAGCGATCGAACTATTGTGCTTGAGCTGCTGTGCGGTTTAAAATATTTGAATTGCACTATTACCACTAGCTATAATTTTTGGTAAATAGTAACTCCTTTAAAGCCGTAATCCCTAAGAATTGCTTAGGATTGTAGAGAGAGAATAGATATCGAAGAATAAAAAATTTCTACTTATGGATTCAATTTTCTCATCTGTCTCTCTAAACTCTGCTGCTACATCTTCTTATGATAATAATAAAATAATTAACACCGAAGAAATAATTATAGAAGATTTTGATAAATCCATTGATAACTGAGAAATTTCTAGAATAAATAAGGATCAAATTTACAAATACTCCAAATTCCAAATATTTAAATCTGATTTTACAATTAAAACATAAGAAAGAGATATACAACTTACAAATCCTTTTGAAACAATCAATTTATTATCTCAAAATTCATTACGAAAACACAGAGATAAAAATTATAAATACATTCACATAGGATTGGTTCAAGTAGGAATAAAACCCTTAACTAAAGAAAGATTAAATACTTCTATTCTTACTATTTTAAGAGATTCCAGATTCACAAATTTTGAAGATTCGTTATTAAGTTCGGTTGAATCCAGTCCGTGTACTGGACCAATCTCTTTTAATTGTTATCCAAACTTCTCAGTATCCCTAAACGATAAAAACATGTTAAAATCCTTAGTCTTACAAATAAAAACTCATAATTATAATATGCTTAAAGGATCAATACCAGTTGCTGTTATTTTTAGAATTCATTACAAGGCTATGAATTCGGCCTTTGATACAAAAGTAAAATATCATAGTAAGAAAGGTGAAACTCTTTTTACTACAAACAGATTTAGGAAAATTCAATACTGTAATTCCAAGACCAATTCAATGGAAATATATAACACTACATGAAGAATGGATCTTAGAAGGTGCTGTTAACCCAGAACCTATAGGATACATAGAAACAAACACCCAATTAAAAGAAATAACTCAATATGCAGATGGAAAAGTCAAACTCTCATTTAATAGAAAATTTGGTAGTAGCAATAGGTATGATGATTATTCTATTACTGATACCATAGATTTAGGAAGAATATCACAAATCTCTTCAGTCATAAATATTCCCTATAAAACACAACCTAGATATTCTACCTCAAATTGACCTAATTCAGTTTTAAGAAATGTGGACTACGCCTCTGAAATTCCTAGACCAGTTTATACAAAAATAAAAGAAGAAAGCTCTCAAAAACAATTTCATACTTCAGAATCATATCAAGAACCAACTAGTCCAACATTCTCTGCAGAAAAGAATTTCAAATAAATAAAAAAATTTTACATGATGATTTTTATGCCAAACATAACCTGGAAAAAAGATTATGGTTTTTCCAACACTTTATAGATTTTAGAAAATCTATTCAAGAAAAATTCTATGAATTTATAGATACAAATAAAATACATATATGCTTCTCAAAATTCATTGGAATATCCCTTTTCTAAAAGTGTAAATCCTGTTACAATAAGAAATAAAACACAAGAATGGCAAACAATTACTGATACTAGGATAATCCAATATAATCATCTTCTTTTACAAGGAATTAAAATAAATATGCAAAATCAACAAATAGAAGCTATTCCAATGAAAAAATCCATGAGAAAATGATAAGGTCAACATAAAAAATATTATAACACAAAATAATTTCACAAATGTTAATTTAAATACCATAGGAAAACAATTAGATAAATTAGAAAAAAATTTACAAAAACAACCAATAATAAACCCTGAAAACAATGATACTAAACTTAAAAATCCCGTTTTTAAGCCTTACCAAATATCTAAACCCAGTGTAAAAAATATTCAAGATAATAAGTCTGAATTTATAAAAAAACATTCAGGATCAATTAAGTAGAATAATGGCAACAACTAGTAGTTCTAATGAAACAATGAATCAGACTGCTCCGGATACACCTTCATCAATCCCTAGAATAAATACTTTGAGCCAAGATTCTGATATTAGTGAAACCATAGAACAATTCCAAAATTCTACAAATATCAATAAAATAAGTTGGGATCAATCCCTACAAATTATCTCTGCTCCTGATTTAGGAGTAGTAAAACCATTGACCCAACCAAGTTTTAAGGCATCTTCAGTCTACAATTGAAACATAGACGGAATGACAGAATATAACATCTTGAATTTATTACAACAAATGACTATGGCTGCAAATGCCTATAAAACCCAAATTGGAACTCATGATAAAACTATTGCTGAACTCCTCATAGCAAGATTCTCAGGTCAAATAAAAGGTTGGTGGGATTACTATCTCACAAATCAACAACAAGAAGATATTTTAAACTCTATAAAAACAGATGAAGAAGGAATATCAATTCTAGATGAAAATGGTAATCCACAACAAGATGCGGTAGCAACCTTAATATTAACAATCTCCTTACATTTTATTGGAGATCCTTCACATCTAAAAGATAAAAATGCAGAACTCCTATCAAATCTAAAATGTAAAAAATTAAGTAATTTTCAATGGTATAAAAATACTTTTTTAACCAGAATAATGCTCAGAGAAGATTCTAATCAACTTTTTTGGAAAAAAAAATTCCTTGCACGCTTACCAACTCTTCTAGGAGATAAGGTAAGAAATAAAATTAGAGAAAACAGTGGTAAACAAATTATAACCTATAATGAATACACTTATGGTCAATTAATTAGTCTAACCCAACAAGAAGGACTAAAAATATGCCAAGATTTAAAGTTGCAAAAACACCTAAAATGGGAAATGAAAAGAACAAAACAAGAATTGAGAACTTTTTGTAATCAATTTGATATAAATACTAATAAATCATCCTCATCAAAATGCTCAGAAAATTGTCAAAAAACATATAAAAAAACCCTATAAGAAAAACTTTAGTAGAAACCAAAAAGATAATTTTAAACCAAAAGAAGAATTTTACAAAAAACCAAGAAGAAAACCATTTAGGAAATTTAAAAATAACAAGCAAGAATTCAAAAGATCCTTCAAAGATATTGAATGCTATAGATATCATAAGAAAGATCATAAGGCAAATTATTGTAGGTTAAATAAAAAAATTAAATGAATTAGAACTAGAAGAAGAAATATTAAATAAAATTTCTAATCTCTTGATTGATTCTTCTGAAGAAAATTTAGAAAATGAAAATTCTACCAAAACTGACGAGTCATTAGTAGATGAACAAATCATAACTAGTAGTGAATCTGAAAAACAAATTAATATGCTCACCAAAGATCAATCACTTCTTTTAGATATATTGAAAAATATTAATGACCCAACAATCCAAAAAGAATATCTAGAAAAAATTCTAAAATCTCTAAATGACAAAGAAGAAAATAAAAAATTCCCAAGTACTTCAAAAAATATTTATGACTTAACTGAAATATTAGGAAAAAGGAAAAAAAGAAAAGAGGATCACAATTCAAGACTTACAAAAAGATATAAAAGAAATAAAATTAGAAATAAGAGAATTAAAAGAAAAACAGATTCAAGATTCTGAAGCAATAAAATTAATTTTACAAAATATAAACATTGAAAGTTTTTCAGAAACAGAAAATGATGAAACCCAAAAGGTTGAAAATATTGAAAAAATTCCTGAAGATTTTCTTTTCGTTTTAAGAGAAATAACTTCTAGAAAATA
>NC_133308.1:21294076-21395174 GCF_012295235.1 Primulina huaijiensis
AGATTAAATGTAAATTCAAAAACAGACGCATCAATAATAAATAATGGAATTTTCATAAAAACCACTTTTGTTTTAGTAAATGATATTCATCACACTGTAATATTAGGAACTCCTTTTATAAGTTTAATTACCCCATATAAAGTAAACAATGACTCTATTTCTTTTAAATTCAATCATAAAAAATTAAAATTTGAATTTTTAGAAAAACCTCGAACTAGAAACCTTAATTTAATAAAAGCATGTTCAATTTATGAAAATAATATTAATACCATAATCCAAGGGAAGACTTTTCAATTAGAAAATCTTAAAAAAGATGTTTCTTTAAAAAGAATACAAAACCAAATAGAAACAAAAGAAATTCAAGATAAAATTCAAAAATTAAAAAAAATACTAAAAACAGAAGTCTGTTCAGAAATTCCTAATGCTTTTTGGAATAGAAAACAACATATTGTTGATCTTCTATATGAAGATGATTTCAATGATAGACAAATACCAACTAAAACTAGACCAATCCAAATGAATTTTGAATTAGAAGAACATTGTAAAAAAGAAATTCAAGATTTGGAGAAAAAGGGTTAATTTCTAAATCTAGATCCCCTTGGAGTTGTGCTGCCTTTTATTTTAATAAAAATTCAGAAATTGAAAGAGGAACACCCAGATTAGTAATTAATTACAAACCATTAAATAAAGCATTAAAATGGATCAGATATCCAATACCAAATAAAAAAGACTTATTTCAAAAACTCCATAATGCTTATATATTTTCTAAATTTGATATGAAATCTGGATTTTGGCAAATACAAATTTCTCAAAAGGATAAATATAAAACTGCTTTTACAGTCCCCTTTGGACAATATGAATGGAATGTTATGCCTTTTGGACTTAAAAATGCCCCTTCTGAGTTCCAAAGAATTATGAANTCAACTATAAAGATTCTTAGGAAGTCGAAATTATGTTCTAGATTTTTGTCCAAATATCAATAAAATAGCAAAACCTTTACATGAAAGACTTCGGAAAAATCCAAAACCATGGACAGAAAAACATACAGAAATTGTAAAAAACATCAAAAAGCAAGTATTAGAAATCCCATGTCTTCATATCGCAGATCCTAACCTACAAAAAATTGTAGAAACAGATGCGTCAGATTTAGGATATGGAGGTATATTAAAACAAAAACGAGAAAACAAAGAATACATAGTACAGTACACATCTGCCCATTGGAATGATACCCAGAAAAATTATTCAGCTATAAAGAAAGAAATTTTGATTATTGTTTTATGCGTTCAGAAATTCTAGAGTGATCTTTTGAACCAAAATATTTTATTAAGAATAGATTGTAAGAGTGCAAAAGAAATTTTACAAAAAGATGTCCAAAATCTTGCCTCAAAACAAATTTTTGCAAGATAACAAGCTATTTTTAGTATATTTGATTTTGAAATCGAATTCATAAAAGGAGATACAAATTCTTTACCTGATTTCCTCACAAGAGAATTTCTCCAAAACATAAATGCCACCCAAAAAGGATAAAAAGCCTGTTCAAACTCCTACCGAACCAGCAAAAACCAAAACCTGGTATGACATCGTTACAAAAGAAGAAGAAGAGGAACTTAAAGATACTGCACAATCAAAACCACAGGTAAGTGACGATATGGAGAAAAGGCTTAAATTCCTTGAATCCTTTCTCCAAACACCTGAAATAAAAAATGCCCTTGCCAAAACCCAGGCAAGTGAAAGCTCCGACAAGAAACCCTATAAAGAAACTCTTACCAAATATTCCTTCCAAACTGTTTCGTTTTCCGATAATTTCTCAAAAACCTCTTATCACACTACAAATTCCCAGCTAGTTCTCACACAACCACCATTAAACCCTCCTTCTGATTACTTTGAGAAATATAATTGGCAGAATATAATACATGTTGAACCAGGATTCCATGAAAAAGATCCCTTTGAAACACTTCAAAAATACTTTGGAAAAGGACGATATTATAAACCTTGGAACGAAAATAAAACCCCTTATTTTTACCAAGCAATTCTGGAAACTGCTGACTCTGCATTATTTAAAAACTTCTTCTTGGAACAAAGCCATGATGATCTTGCTTATTCCACCTGTAAAATCCTAAAAGTCATTGCTCCAATTGACTGGGGTTATGATTTGTCAAAACCTATATTATTTCCAGAAAAATATAAAGAAGCATCATTTTTTGAAATATCTTTTAATTCCTGGGACTATCAACATGCCTGGTATAATTCCTTCTTAATTCAAAATTAGAAACATAAGCACACCTGGTTATTCTATTTTGATACCAAGATTTGCAATCCCAAAAAATTTCCAACCTGGTGGTACGCATGGTGGGAATATTTTGGTTCCACCTATGAGATCCTTAAACATCCTGTCCAAAATTCCTTTAATCTTTTTAGAACCCAATATGCCCCAACAGCAGAAAAAAAACGATTCCATCTTCTTGCCCTTTTTTGCATGAAATTTTATCTGCCTTGGGTCCTTTCCTGTACTGTTGAATTTTCAGACGAAAAAATTTTACAAATTAAGAGAAGATTTAAGGTCAAATGTTGGGACAAATTTAAAATACCTCCAAGCCTTACAGCCACCAATGTCCAAGCTTGGATCATCAAAGAAAAAAATACAAGAGTCCCAACTCAAAAACCGCTTTACAGGATTCCACCGCGACAACAGACAGAATTCCTGGCACAAAAATCCCATATGACGGCAATGCTTGCAGCTGCCAAAACTCCTGAAGAAATGCAAGCTATACTAATGAAATTCTCACCAGGACCTTCAAGAAAGTCAGAATCTTCTGATGATTCGCTTAACCTGGAAGAAGATGATCTCCTTGGACCAGACGACCAAGGACCAATATTTGAAAATAGTGGTGTATAAATGTTTGTATTATATTAATGTTTGATTGTATAAGCATTGTATTTGTATTTGTATTTGTATTGATATGTACATTTTCATGTGTTAAAAAAAATTCCGAAAATACCCCTAAAAAATATATATAAAAAGGGGATAATACCTCAGTATGGAGGCACCGAAACATTTTACCACTCTCTACCCATTCTTCTCTCTCTGCTTTCTCTCTCTCTAATCACTCATTCTCAGATCCAAATCCCAGAAACCTTTAACCATTACCCAGAAATCCCAGAAATCCGAAACCCTTTTTAATTTGTATCTTCCATTTATGTAAAGTTATTTGATTCCAAAGGTTAGTAATGAAATCTTGTTTTAAATTCTGAAATTCTTATATATATATATATATATATATGCATCAGAAACTGGAGGAACCACGGCCTTAAAGAATTTTTCNTTCTCTCTCTCTAATCACTCATTCTCAGATCCAAATCCCAGAAACCTTTAACCATTACCCAGAAATCCCAGAAATCCGAAACCCTTTTTAATTTGTATCTTCCATTTATGTAAAGTTATTTGATTCCAAAGGTTAGTAATGAAATCTTGTTTTAAATTCTGAAATTCTTATATATATATATATATATATATGCATCAGAAACTGGAGGAACCACGGCCTTAAAGAATTTTTCATTTCTGCTATTTACTTTCTGCAATTTGTGGATCTCCTCAATAGAGGAACCATCTTAAATTATTTCTTGCATATTTAAATTCCTATATTTGTGGTTTTCCTTCTCTAGGGAACCATCGTTATTTTAAGTTATTTTACTTTCGTAATAATTTTTCTGGTGTTAATATCCAATATCCAACAGTCTGCTCTATGGTTTCAAGAAATTATTAATTTTTAAAACAAAACACAGAATGGATCAGCTGACGTTGGGAGTGGGTTCATACATGAATGACTTTAAAGCCCAATAGCTCAAAGCTCAAAGGCAATTCAAATACGACAATTATTAATAAGAATGAGATGATGGGAAATTATTCTTAAATGATGATGATCATTATGATAATATAACATCAAATATGTTGAATAAAATAATCAACAAGAACACTAATATTTATCTAAGTTCACCCAATATAAACTAAGCACACGAAGCTACTGTAAATCTTTATAACAGTGAGAAATTTTACAAGTGTTCACAACAAAATACTCGATATCTCACGATCTCAACCTCAAGTATAACCGAGACAATATTTTCTCTACCTCATACAAGAGAACACTCAACACTCAAGAAAAAATCATTTTCTTTTTATTTGCTCTCTCGATTATAATATACTTTGAGAAGATGAGATGATAGACAATTGAGCAAATGAGCTCTTTTTCTGTCAAAAGAAGTTTTCCACATCCATCAACCATCAAGTAGCTCATCTCACCTAATGTTTCTCTCACTCGAAGACTTGATTTCAATCATGTCTTCAAATCATTAATGCAAGAACTCATATATCCTCATTTATACTTGCAGTTCAACTGAAATTGAACACAATTTCAGTTTATCAATTGTTACAGTCATTGTGAACATATAGGGTGAATTTTTACTTTCAGGAATCTTCTCAAGCATCAACCAAACTTGTATATGCTTTGCCATAGTATGATAAACAGAAATTTTTGCTAGTTGAATAGCACTCTGACTCTCACAATATAACATTGTACCTTCAAGCTTCTGACCCAAATTCTTCCAGAAAGTATCTTAACCATATCATCTCCTTGCTAGCTTTTGTAGTTGCAACGTACTCAACTTCAGCAGTCGAAAGCGCAACAATCTTTTGCAACTTAGATATCCAGCTTATTGACGTACCACCTAATATGCCCACATACCCAATGGTACTTTTCATGTCATCTAGGTCACCACCCATGTCGACATCGACAAAACCTTGTAAGCCCAAATTTGATCTCTTGAAGCATAAAAGATAAACTAACTGTATCTTTCAAGTACCTGATAAATTCATTCAACTGCTTCCCAGTGTTTTTTCTCGGATTGCTCATAAACTTGCTCACAACTCCCACAACATGTGCTATGTATAGTCTTGTGCATATCATTGCATACATGAGGCTTTCGACAACAGAAACACAAGGAATCTTGTTCATATAAATCTGCTCATGCTACATCGATGATGATTGTGCTTTGGTTAGTTTAAAATGACTAGCCAAAAGAGTACTCAGATGTTTAGCTTCATCTATGTTAAATATGCTAATCGCATTTTTCACGTATTTATCTTGAGATAACTTCAAGATCCATTCACTCGGTCTCGTAAGATCCTCATTCCAAGAATTTGCTTTGCATCACCCAAATCCTTCATAGCGAATTCTTTTAATAACTCTTTCTTTAGTTTTTCAATCTTTTAATAACTCTTTTTTTAGTTTTTCAATCTCCCCTAGATAAGCTTCTGCTATCAATATATCATCTACATATATCAGTATAATAATATAAGAACTATCAAACTTCTTCACATAACAATGATCAGCCTGACAAGTGTCAACTTTTTGTACCAGTGTCTTGGAGCTTGTTTGAGACCGTACAAGCTCTTCTGAAGTTCGCACATCATTTTCTCTTTTCCCCGTACTTCAAGGCCTTGTGGCTGTTTCATATAATTTTTTTCATCTAGGTCATCATGAAGAAACATCGTCTTTACATCTAACTGCTCCAGATGTAAATATTCTTTTGCCGCAAATCCACTACTCGTTTTTCTTAAAAAGTGCTAGGAAAATTTTTTTTTCTCTCTAATAGTTTCGGCTGATACACTCTATACATATATATACTTTTTAAAATACTTTGCACTATTTAAAAATAAAACCATCAACTATATTTGAAAATTCAAAAGAAAGAATTCAAAACACAAAATCGTCAAACGTTTTGCCAAACCTAAATTTAGCAATATTTCAAAATAAAGCTAACTCTAACAACCTCTCAAAACCCACTCAAAACCCTCATAAAAGTTGTCAAAATCTTTAACATAAACTTTAAATCATAAGTGCGGAAAACTAGCGCTGATCCTCGGGTTATGTGCACCTTTAGTCTAGTAAGATCAACCATCAAGTCCCTCAACATCAATATCATACTCACCTACATCGATCACATCTAGTGAGTCTATTGACTCAGCAAACCATAGCCATAATAGCAAGTAGTACATATACAACCATAGCCATATACGTATAAGTTTTCTTTTTCGTTAAATTCAGATTGTTAATTGTGACTTTTGTATTAGCTGAAGGTCGATAGATCCATCTACGTATTACCACAGTACTGGGCGGCGAGGACATCAACGACACTTTCACCCGTCAACTGAGCATTGGCCTTAAATATCATCGTATCATCATAATCATCGTATTAGTCACAATTACTTCACTTCTTTCAACATTTCATATTTTCATCACTTCATAAAAATTAAAGCACGCATAAATTATTTTTCTTTTAAACCAAGCATGCAGCATATCTTTTAGCATCAATGTTTTATCATAAAATTCCTTAAATATTTAAAATAATCATATTAACTTATTTTACAGTATTCAGGGCACTGCCAGGACGTCTACAAATTTTTTAGGTGTAAAATGACTGTTTTATCCCTAGACATAAAATTTCTCGATTTTGACTTTTTCTTACTTTCATTGACTCTAGACCATCTCAAATAATTATTTAAGCTTAAATTAAATTTCTTATATTTTTATTTAACTTAAATTCGAGGCTTTCTATTTATTTCATAATTATTAATTTGTATAGCGTTTTAAATCCCGAATTAATTCAAACTTTAATATTAAACTCCCAAATTTCAAACATAGACTTTTTATTGCCTAAAATACTCTTGTGAGCCATGAGCCACCCACATGGACTCACGGTTCAACCCCTTAGCCATTAAAACCTTAAAACCGAACCCTTAACTTAACCCTTGAGCCAACTCTCATTTTCTTCGAGCCATACCCGAGCCACCCTGAGCCAAGTCCTTCCCAGACCACCTATGGACCCTACTGGCCAGCCATGACCCCTTGAACCAGCCCTTAGCCCACAGCAACCTCTTGCACGAAGACAAGAAGTCGCGCGAGTGCTTTTACCCTTGTGACCCTCATTGGACTCCCCACGCACTAGGACTCCTAGCCCGATCACCACCCGAGCCCTTACCCTTGTGACCCTCATTGGACCAATCTCATACCTATCCCAGCCCAGCATTGACCACCCTGGTCGAGCCAAGACTCCTCACGCACAACAACCATTCTCGTTGGCTTGGGAAGAGTCCCATCGTGCATGGGCTCGTTCCCTACTGCCGTGTTTGAGTCCTAGCATGGCTAGGACTCTTCCTCACACCTCGTCACATCCAGCCCAGCCCTGGTTCGAGCCGCATGCTGCGAAGCCTTCTAACCGAACCCTTGTACACCAAAGCATGCAATTATGTTCAAGCCTTATACCAGTTCATGTGCAGCCTTTAAATCGTGATCTAGGACGCTTAAACACCCTTAAACTCTTCTCTTTTGGTGTCCCTATGATGGCACCCCCTTCATGCAATAGTATATCAAGTTTTGGGACACGAAAACATAATTTAATAACACCACAAGCATACAAACAAAAATAATCATGAGGAAATCATGCTTTTCATGCAAACTATAATCAAACACGTAATAGGGTGTGATAGATGAGAAAAAAAAAAGTTAAGGCGTGCCTTCGTATATATTACGCATGAAAAATACGTTGAGATGCGAAGAACGGCGACGAACGGAGGACCCTTGCTGATTTCCTTCTAGAAAACGTGACTTTCCTCCTTCATGCTTCGTGTGTGCGTGTGTTTGAGGCTGCTAGGAGTCTTGTGTGGGTTGTGTGTGATGGGGGCATGTATAATGGGGTTAATGGGGAGGGTTTAGGCTTTAAATAATTTGTTAATTATCAAGTAAACAAGTTTAGGCCCATTAACATGGTACATTAGACCCATTAAGCCCATTAGTGCATATTTAAAATATTTCATTCAGGAAAGTTCGTGAAAATATTAGCCGAGTTCTCGAAAAATTCATATTTTAGTCGAAAATTGAATATCGTTAAAAATTACGTCTCTACGTATAAAATCACCTCAAAACTCCTTATTCTTAAAAACATCATAAAGCATCAACCTTATTTTAAATAATTTAAATCAAATATTTAATAAAAATCTTTTCCATTTTTCAGCCCTCGGTCTCCGTTCCTCGATCGCATTTCGAATAACCTTTAAAAATACAGTTTACATATATTCGTGTAGAAAGTACATTTTATACATGCAACCATGCACATCGTAATCAATTTATGCAATTAAAACTATTTAATTATCTATTTTCCATTCCCCTTAGATTTGCATGTAGTTAGATTACGTTATTTTAATTTTGGACCTTACAAGGTCACCATGAAGAAACATTTTAGTGTAATCAATATCTTCTTTTTTCAGTGTAATCAATATCTTCCTTTTGTTGAAAACATTTTACAAGTCCTGCCTTGTACCGATTGCTACCATCGTGTTCTTCTTTTAACATATACACCCACTTGTTATATACTTTTTTTTGCCTTGCAGAAGTTATGTCAACTACCACGTATGATTATATGACAATGAATCCATCACATCTTCTATGGTTAACTCCCACTTGGTTGAATCATCATTTTTCATTGCATCTTTATAGGTCTCTGGTTCACCTTTATCTGTCAGCAAAATATAATGAAGTGCAAGGAAATATATTTCAGGTGGTCTAATTGTTCTCAAAGATCTTCTGAATTCAATCACCGAAGTTTGTGGGTCATCATCTTATGCAGTTTCTTCTTCATCTCCCGGTTACTGCTTTTTTATTCATTCACATGCATATCTGTCGATGACACTTCATCATTCTTCTTGACTTCAGGACATTCATCTCCAGGTTCATTGCTTGACTTGTCCTTGTACAATATATGTTAATTGAAAATTACATCTCTGCTCCGAATGATCTTCCGATTTTGGTCATCCCAAAAACGTTAACCAAACTTGTAAGGATTATTTTGTCCGACAGATATCAATAAATAATGAAAATATCAGAATAAGAGTAAAAGTAGTAAATTTGTGTTTTGTCAGAATTAAATGTTGTGCCAGATGTTACAACATCTCGGACAATATTTTCATGCAGCGGAAACTTTTTATAACACAAATTGACTTGAAATAAATCGATTGACAAGATTAAATATGCACAAGTATAAATACTTGTGCGGTGCCTTATGGCAAAAATTAATCACTAGAAAACCAAATCGTTTACACAAAAACCTATCACTAGTGATCTCCACGAAAATCAATTTCCTCAATACTTTGAGAAAACAAATGCTTTCAAAAATAAAATAACCAAAACAAAAACTTAATCAAGAAAGCAAAACAAAGCGTGATCCCGAAAAGCACGATCAATCAGAAGCAATCTTCAGTCAACATCGTTACGGATGTTGTATGTAGATGTTGGCAACATTCAGAGCAACACGGCGATCACCACTTCAAACAGCAACGGCTTCGAGAATTATTTTGCTTAGCAAAAACTCTGCTACGTGTAGGTGTGTATAGTCAATATCGAAGCAACCTTTATCAATGATCTTTACCTCTTATTTATAGGTGAAGAATCCTATCTCCACAAGGAAACCTAAAATACAAGGAAAGTAAGAGTTTTATTAGGAATAAACTCTTTTTAAACACTAATACCATATCGCATCAATTTGCTATTACTAATAATCAAATCTTCGAATATATTTGAATCAATATCTCATCATCTAAGAAAGATAAAACCATACTAAAATATTTAGTCAATCAAATCACAAAGGGAAAGTAAATTAGGGAAAATAATTCAAATCAATAGAATCTATCAATTAAGCTCGGTTAAATTATTTCCCTTCAAAACTCATTGTCACCACAATCAACTTTTTTTTTTTTAATTTGCTCTCTCTATGCTTTGAGAAGATTAGATGATAGACAATTGAGTAAATGAGCTCAATTTATATATGCAATCGTCCATGTGAACAAATAAGTCAAGTTTCCTTCACCAACCAAATTTTCACATTCTTCAATTAAAAGAAGATGTCAACATCCACCAACAAGTAGCTCATCTCAAGTACTTGGAATTAAAAGATGCAAACAGAGATTTTTAGATTAGGGTCATGTCGAAGAAAACCTTAGGGTTTACCATTTTTCTAGGGATTACGATTTATCGTTTTAAAATTTTAATGATAGTCAATTAGCCCGGTACGGGGAAGGAGTTTAAATAGGAGGGTTATCAACTGGAGGGATGATCTATACCGTTGAAATCGGACGCGTGTCACTTATCTGTTGAGGGGTAGTTTCGGCAATGGAAGTGAAAAGTAACTGGGGTTGGATTCATGTTTGGTTTTACTTTATTATAGTTAAAGTCAGTATTCGCACATATCATACGCGTTTGAGATTTTATTAGGGCTAGATTTTATTTATTTTAAAAAATTAAAATCCCACTTAAGAACCCAAATATATTTTTATTTTATTTTTTCAACGATTTAGAGCAACAATTTAAACATAATATTATACAATTATTATATTCTTATCCAGAACAGTTATGTCCATACTTATATTATATACACATTATGAATCTAAAAATTATAACCATATTTAGATTTTCAATTAGGAATTATTATATTTGAAAAACAAAAAAAAAGTTGCATAGCACTGCCTAATTTCATTATGGCACAGGTTAAAAAATTTCGAAAAACTCTTTATAAAATATTAAAAATCAGCATTAAACGAATTGATAAGAGGATAATTTATCAAAATTATATTCGTGAGACAAGTCAATTAATCCACATCTACAATGAAAATTAATATTTTTGACATAAAAATAAAATTTTTCATAAGTAAAATGAGATCGAAAATCTATCTTGATAAATTTAACATGTGAAACGATCTTATAAAAGTTTTTATGCTTTTTTACTAAACATTATATCTTATATAAGTGGCGTTTCTTTCAATTCGCTCATTATCATTTGATGATTCAAACTCACAAATACAAGAATAGCATGTGATAAAAATAACATGATGCAACACAATATAGTACAAAAACGACTTGAAGTCTAAATGTCCCACATTTTTTTTCAAAAAAATACAAAAGTTGGTTTGGAGCTAAATTAGTAGGCTTGACAAAGGTTCGGTACAATGAATTTTACAACACTGCATGATTACATCTACCTACGATCTCCTCAATAGGAGGCTTCTAATTCTGGATAGACATAAGATACTATTTGCTTCAGATCTCGTAATGACTCTTTAAGGAAGAGATGGCCCTCCGTTGCTGCAAATTCGACCGGGCGAACCATTAATTATCTTACAACTCAAATCTAAAGAAAATGCAGGAAAGGAGTGAATCATACCTCTAATCAGCAACTGAAGTTCCTTCGAGAAGGTCTCAACATGGCCTAATACAGGCCTGATGCCACATATTTGTATGACACAATACTCTAAGTGCAATGCCATGACGGTTATTTGCAACATTAAGCTGCATGTATTCTGTATTTCTTGTGTAAGCGGCTTCGTTTTGCAGGCTGTGCATAGTTCAGTCACGATTGAAATCCCTTGATCCTGTAGGAAAATATCAAGCGGGACAAAAAATTACCAAATGTAAAAGATAAGATTAAAAACAAAATTAATAGCATATGTCCACGCACATCTTGGAAAATAATGCAATTTCTTTGTCCGAGGAACGAATGAAAAGGCAAAAGAGAGTCATTCACCTGCAGGCCACGTAAGATATCAGGCATTGGAAGCTCTGGAAAATGTGCAAGGTCGACAAAACCGACCTCCTCCGCTGTTCTTGAAGCACTTTCAGCTTGTATACATAGAAACTTCAAAAGAAGAAATGCAATCTTGTATATTTCAATTGCAATTAAGTCAGAGAAGTGAGTCTGGGGAGCTATGTCAGCTTTGTCACCAGACTGATCTCTAACCACTAAAATATTTTTGGAAGACAAGGCGGGAAATTTATGGTTTAACTCGCAACCTAGAGCAGACATTGCGAACCAGCCATTTCTGCTGTTGATAAAGGATGGCTCGTTGTACCACTCGAACTCTTCTTTGAGCACAGGGTGACACAATAAAAGGGAATCTCTCCTCAGTGACTCTCCAGGTCGCTGAGTTGCCCGACTGATGAAGGCTAAAAAATGAATAATTTTCTCCCTCAATTGGGAGTCAATGTTTTTCAAGGCTTTGTTCCATGAATTCCGATGTCTTGCTAAGATACAGATCAGAGTCATGGTATTTTGGGTTTCATCGAGCTCATGTAAAGTAATCGTAGATTTCGAAGCACGAGCCCTTTTCTTTTCATGACCTTCAAATGGAAAATCCGGTGCACTTAGGTAAAGCAAAATCAGGGGGGCTTTATCCACCAATATGGAAGACAACACATAGTCCACAATACTAGCAGAAGAACTATTTTCTAAAGACTGAATAACTGATGCAAGCACAGCCAGGCTGAGTCCCCAAATAGGCTGAGGTTTTTCAGTTTTATCGGAGATGTTGGAGAAGCTTGTACATTGAACCACCGGGAAAGACACACCTCCAGAACAGTCGGACAAAAGCATTCTTAAAGATGCAACAACACCAGCATTTAGAAGCATCTCAGCACCCTCTCTCACACGTGCAAAGTTCAAAAGAAATTTTAGTATCACGGAAGCGGTTTTGGATGAGATCATATCTCGAAGCTTCTGAACAATATGTTGCAGAGGAAAATGTTTCTGTATAACGGGAAACCAAGTACCAGGAATCGAGAAACTTCCCAATATAAAATCAATGGCAGTCAAGGACAAGGTACAACAATCCTTATGTTCAATGCAGTCGCAAAGAACTGGCAATAATCTCAAACTTGCATTAGATTCCTCAGGAGAGACTTCCACAGGTCCGGAACGCAAGTCCTTGAAATTCAACTCAACGGAAGTAAGAATCAACGTGAGGAAAACTTTCTTGCCTCTAATGACACCAACTGATTTTCTGTAGCTGCACAACACTTTGAGACCATAACCTGAGGTTTTTACAATGGCAACAAAAGCGGATCGAGGAAAATCATTACTCGTGGATCTTGTGAGGAGTAGAAGTAGTTCTGCTTGAGCAGTAAGGATAGTAAGACCATCTTCATCAGTGTCAGGAACATCAGTCAAAGATTCCAGCATGGCATGAAGACATTGGCAAATATGGTTGATACATGATAAAACCAATTGCTCAGATATTTTTAGCTGGGTAAAATTTTCAACCTTGGTGAACTGCAACATAGAAAATTTTCCAAGTCAATTGTTGAGTAAACTAAACGCATGTATGTTTACGAAATCATGAAAAGAAACTTCAGGTTTGACAAAAGATTTTATTGTAATGTCAAGAAATCAAGAACTCACATTGTCTCCATGCATATAAAATAGGGAAATTATCCCTCTCAAAGCTGAAAGCTTGGAATGTGAATGCATTATCATTAAATTCACGCGATGCCAGCAATGGAGCGCAGTTTCTGTAACTTCTCTAGTTTCTATCCATGCTAACAGATCCCACGTTTCTAATCCCAAATCTGCTCTGAGGCGGACAGAATCATAATGGTAGACAACATCATTATTGTCTGCCAAAATATCATCATCGTTCCAATATCTATAGGTATCCAAGAACTCCGACTCCAATAAAAACTGTAAAAGTTCTTTAAAAAGCCTGTTGTCAATATGGCGCCCATCAATCTCTCCTTTAATATGGTAAAATAGATCGCTGAGGATCAAATATTCCAATTCTTGTCCTTCACTGAAATTCCAAAGAGAAAAGATAGGAAGGTTAAGCGAGCAAGCTAACTCTCGTGTGGAGTATTAACTCAAAAACAGCATTACTGACCAAGGATAATCTGAGTGATTAATCTGTTCATTTTATGCAGCTAAAGAAATAAGTTGGTTGAAAATTTTAAAAATACAAAAGCTTTACAGAATACAAGAAAAAAATGATAGACTCAAATGGGGCAACAAAAAACAAAATGGAAGCAAAAGACTTTACTACACATACTGAAGTAGAATCATGTGTAGATAAAACTTAAAAGTCTATCAAGAATATTTTATAATATTTGATGTGATCAGATCTTAATTGATAGGATAGTTTAAATCTTCCAGATTAGATAGGATAAAATCCTTTTTTGATTTGTTGGAGGTTGTTGTACTCTACCTGTGGTCTAAATAATGTACTGTACTGATGAAATCAAATGTCAGAATTATTCATCATATCTCTACTTTTACATGTATCGGAGCTATAAGGTTTTATCGATCCTACTCTTCATGCAGCCATGTCCACCGAATCGACAATGTCCACCTAGTCCAGCGACTCCAGCAACTCCACCGGAAAATCCTCTACCGTCACCTTCTTTTCCGGAAGTGATATTTCCTCTCTTCAGATCACGAACCATCTACTCAATGGTTGGAACTATCTGCAGTGGGCACAATCTGTTAAGATTGTGATTTGTGTCCGGGGTAAATTAGGGTTCATCACTGATGAACTCCCTGGCCCAGCCCAGACCAATCCATCCTACAGGTCTTGGCTGGCCGATAATTCAATTGTCCTTGTGTGGCTGGTGAACTCAATGGAGCCCTCCATCAGTAGCCAATATTTGTGGTTCCAAACGGCGAAAGAAGTCTAGGATGCTGCCTGGAGGATGTACTCTGATCTTGGAAATACATCTCAGGTATTTGAGCTTCGGTCCAAACTAAAAGATATGAAACAGGGCCCAAATTCTGTCACTCAATACTTCTCTGATCTCCAAGATTTATGGCAAGAACTGGATCTTTTTTTAGAACATACTTCCCCATTGCTGCATGCAGTGGAAAATTTTGACAACATATTGAAAAATGGTATTCAATTTTCTAGCAGGTCTCCACTGAGACCTTGATGATGTCCGCGGCCAGCTTATTGCCCGAGATCCCTTCCCGTCCCCTGATGATGCCTTTGTGGAGGTCCGTCACGAAGAATTGAGACGCAAGGTGATGCTACAAGCAGACGAACCACCACCCATCTTGGCCCCTGAAGTTTCTTCCCGGATTTCGAGACAGCGGCAGGGCAAGCACCCTTGGAGTGACCACTGCCACCACCCAGGCCATATGGAAGACAAATGTTGGGAAATTGTTGGTAAACCAGAGAATTGGCAGCCGGGAAAAAAATCCGATGGTCGTGGTTATCAGGCTCATTCTGTTCAAGATCCATCCGCCCAGCTCTTCCAGCAGTTCAACCCGCTTCACTAAGGAACAGACGGCGCAAATTGAGCAGTACTGTACGTTTCTGCATCGAACAGCCCTTGCTTCCCCGGCCAGCCCCTCCCTTCGTGTCATGCTCCATGACTCAGTCCGGTATACCCACTCCAGTTTCAATTCTGGTCTTGTACCGTCATGAATTGTTTATTCTGGAGCCTCTGATCATATGACCGGAGACTCTACTTTTCCTGCTCGTATACTCCATGCAGTGACCATGTAACAGTCAAGATCGCTGATGACACCCTCACTCACCGGTTTTGGCACCATTCCAGTGTCCGAGGAAATTATCTTGCATAATGTTTTTGATGTTCTTTCGCTGCGTTGCAATCTCATTTCTGTTAGTAAGCTTACACGTGACAGTAAATGTTTTGCTAAATTCTTGTCTGCTTCGTGACAATTTCAGGACCAACTATCGGGGAGGATGATTGGCACTGCTAAGCTTCGCGATGGCCTTTACTACCTTGAGCTTTCTTCGTCCTCAAATCGACAGTCCCTGGTTTCTAGTGTTATAAGTCGTCCTGTTTCAAATTTTCCAATGTTACTACATTTTAGATTGTCATCCCAGTTTTCTTATTTAGCTGTTTGTTTCCTTCGTTGTTTTCAAGTAATAAAAATTCCAGTTTACTTCGATGTGAATTTTGTGAACTTGCCAAACATACTCGTGTTTTCTACTCACCAAAGTCTTATACAGCCTCTGCCCCATTTTCACTCATTCATAGTGATATTTGGGGGGCCTCGCAAATTCCTACTAGATATGGAAAAGGATGGTTTTTAAGTTTTATTGACTATCACACACGGGTTGCATGGGTTTACCTCCTCCAAAATAAATCTGATACATCATCTGTTTTCCAAGATTTTCACAAAATAATTCGGACTCAATTTCATACCCAGAGATACTTAGGTACACTTCGTACCGACAATGGTAAATAATACTTCAATACCATTCTCGGTAAGTATCTCCCCCAACATGGGATTGTACACCAAACTTCTTGTGTCAATCCTCCCCAACAAAATGGTTTTTCAAAACGCAAAAATCATCTTCTCTTAGACGTTGCTCATGCTCTAATGTTCACAGCGTGTGTACCTAAGTATCTCTGGGGGAATGCGGTCCTTACAGCAGCATACTTAATTAATTGTCTACCCAGCCATCAACTAAATTTTCACACACCCATATCAGTCTTGTCTTCTTGTTTCCTTCACATCCTCGCTTCCACCACAATTCCGCTTAAGACTTTCGGTTGTACCACCTTTGTTCACATTCATAACAATAATCGGAGTAAACTTGATCCTCGTGCTGTTAAATCTGTATTTTTAGGGTATTCCCCTCCTCATAAGGGGAACTGTTGCTATTGTACTCATCGCAAAAAAACCTTTGCCTCGCGTGATGTTACTTTATTTGAAGATACACCTTTTTCCCTCAACTTCGCTTCGGGTTCGAGGCCAAAAGCACGAACGGATAGTAAATCCACAGTCAGGTACCACTCTCATCTTGAAATTCCAATCTCTGTTAGAAAGGTACTAGGTCATGCACTCAACGCCCTATTTCCAAATTTGTCTCATATTCAAAACTCTCCCTCATTGTGTAGTTTACCTCAAAATTGTCCAGTGTAACTATTCGTAAGTCAGTTCAAGAAGCTCTAACTGCTCCTGCATGGAAAGGTGTAGTGCTAGAAGAAATGCGGGCCTTAAAGCAGAATAACACATGGACCTTGGTCGGACTACCACGAGGTAAAAGCACAGTGGTATGTAAACAGTGGGATGTAAATGGGTATTTACAGTAAAGTATAGGGTAGACGGTTCAAAACTTCAATCGAAAGACTCAAAGCACGCTTAGTTGCCAAAGGCTTTACTCAAACCTATGGTATTGACTACACCAAAACCTTTGCACAAGTCGCTAAGCTCAACACAATAAGGATTCTCCTATCACTGGCTGTTAATCTCAATTAACCTTTTTTTTTTTGAGAAGAAACAATATTTTATTATAATAATATTAATGTTTATAACAGCGGATAAGCAATCCGCACTAAATTAAAGAGCCTACACTATTACACCATCAATTTCACGACCAAACATATTTCCAATCCCTGACTAAATCGGAAATACAATGATGCTTATACTCAGGCATTACTATCAACCATCTTGCTACCGTAAATTTGATTATTTCCCACACTTGATCCGTCGAGTCGGATTTGTCTTCAAAAATTCTTTTGTTTCTCTCCAACCATATCGACCAAAATGTGCAATGGACAATCACCGACCAGAATCTCGAGTGTCGTCTCCCTGCTTGCCAACATGGTTTTAGTGAAAACATATCTTTTGCCTTATTCGGAAAAGTCCACAAAAAACCCAGTTCTTGTAACACTTTTAGCCAAATGCTATATGAAAATGAACAATGCAGTAACAAGTGATCTTGATTTTCCCCATTTTCCTTGCAAAGACAACACCAATTCGGGCTTAAAGCGCAACCAGGCCACCTTCTTTGCACAGATTCACAAGTCTGTAATTTCTCCAACGTCACTATCCACGATAAAACATGAACCTTCGTAGGTACAGGTACATCCCAGATATTGTGTACGAATGAGAAAGAGTCGAAGTTAGGACTTTCAAAGAAAGAATTATAGAAAGAGCTCACAGAAAACAAACCCGAGGAATCCCCCAACCACACTCTAAAGTCCCCAACCCCCCGCTGAATCCTAACTGATTCTAAGACCCCTAACTTATAGAAAGAATTCGTTAGTAATACCGTTAACAATCCCGGTCTCGAAAAATTCAGCGAAGACTTTCATTACATCCTCTTTCACCGTATCCCAATTCTGTTGGAAGAAGGCCATTGTGAAACCGTCAGGACCTGGTGCTTTGGAGCCATCGCTTTCAAACACTGCTTCCTTGACCTCTTCCTCCACAAATGGCACCTCCAACCCCTCTGCTTGAATTGTCTCTATTTCACTCCATTCCAATCCCCTAAGAACCCCCACTTCCCCGTCTATGTCCCTTTCCACCCCAACCGATTTCCTATACAAGTTCCCGTAGAATCTTATGATTTCCTTTTCGATTAGTGTATCCTCCTTGATAACAGACCCATCCGCCAATTCCACTTTGTCTATCATTGCTTTATTCCTTCTGTTAGTCAGCAGATTGTGGAAAAATTTCGAGTTTTGATCCCCTTCCTTCATCCATTTTATTTTTGCTCGTTGACTATCCATTTGAGCTTTTCGGATTATCATGTTTTCCAATTCCCATCTTAACTTCTTCATCTCCTCTTTTAAAATTTCAGTCCACGATCCATTTCCCTCTAGCTCGTCCAATTGCATAACCTTGAGACTTAACTCTTTAATCCTGTTGCCCACATGTCCCCATTCCTCTCTGTTCCAATTTAAAACGTCCTCTTTGATCCTTTTCAGTTTTTTCATAAATTTGTAACCTTCCCACCCACTAGTACTTCCATTATTCCACCATGTCTGAACCAAGTCTTTGAAGTTATGATGAGAAAGCCAGACATTCTCGAATCTGAACGGAGCCGGGCCCCACCTCAAATTAGCCGTGTCAAATATCACTGGGCAGTGATCCGAAGTAATCTTGGGTAGAACCGTCTGTCTGAATGTTGGAAATATTTCACTCCAACCTCTTGTGATGAGGAATCTGTCTAGACGACAACAGATTGGTTGAAGCCTAAGATTAGACCAAGTAAATTTTGCATTAAGAAGCGGTGGATCAATAAGGAGTAACTCATCGATTAAGCAGTCAAAACATGTCATACTCGTGGTGAGAGATAGGCTATTCAACTTTTCCCCAGTGTTTCTGACCACATTAAAATCCCCTCCCAAACACCACCTATCTCCACAAATTGAGTGCAATCCAGCTATTTCATCCCAAAAAAATTCCATGTCTCTTGGCTTGACCGGTCCATAAATGGCTGAGAACCACCAGCTAAATTCTTCTTGCCACCGTATCTCAATTGACACTGAGAACTCTCCTATCACATTATTAACCACTTCCCCAACTCTAGGATCCCACATTACCACAATACCCCCCGCACTTCCCACCGACGGCAAGTAAACCCATTCAACAAATCTCGATTTCCACACACTGGCAATAAATCTTCTATCTATCCTTTCTCTCTTTGTTTCCAAAAGTACCACAATATCTGGATTTTCGTGACGTATGACTTTGCGAACAAGTGCTCTCCTTCTAGCCGCCCCTCCTCCTCTAATATTCCAAGAGAAGATTTTCATGAAGACACGTTTACTCCCTTCGTGGTTGAGTCTCTCTCGTAGATGATCCCCCACTTCAGTCTGTATAGCTCTCTGGTTAACATGTGATTAGATTTCTTCACCCCTTCCCCCGAATCTCCATCTGTAATATCTTCCTCCCTGCTTCCTTTCTTGGTAACTGTGTTTACCATGTCAGCTCTGTCGAAATTTCCTTTCTCGATTCCCGGCTTTTCATCTACCCTCACCATCCCTCCCCCTAACAACCCACTGGACAAACCCAAGACTGAAAACGAGGCTGGAAGAATAGAATGAAGGGTGAAGGAATGATTTAGAAATGAAGAGTTTATACCTGATAGTACCTGACCCACAGCAGCTTTCTTGTTTACCGTTTTAGGTGGCGCGGGAGAAATAATTGATCCTTGTGGAGATGAGAACGACCTCGCCAATGAGTCAACAGCTTCCTCCATAACAGCAGTCCCTTCAGATTGAATTGAATTCTGATACTCGGATTCGCCTGATTCTGAATCTACCTCCAATGGGTCTTCAAGGGAATCCTCAAAGTCGAGGTCTTCATTGACATCCAACTCGCAGGTCCCCTTCTTTGTACCTGTGTATCCCAACTTAATACATTCATCAATGCCATCTTCAGCCTCTGTTTCGGCATCCACTCTCTTTGTCCTTCTCTGATAAGTATTCCGGAGCGTTGGCATTAAATTCTTATTGCTTAAGACATCCTCCCCCTTGTCCTGGCCTGTAGTCTCCCTGTCTGCCATAGAATTGATTGGAGAGTTGCCGAAAGTAGCAATGTCTTTAGGGACAATTCTCTCTAGGATCTTATTCACCTTTCCCCCATACTTTGTTGAATTTCCAATCAAAGTAGTTGCAATCTTATTTTCCTCCCCCATATTTGTCGATCCCTGCCCTTCTTTCTGTCTTCCCATACTGGTTCCCGATGATCCGTTTTCTTTCTGCACAACCTCTTTTTCATTTACATGCTCTGATCTAGCTTCTGTGTAGATACCACCTTTACTGTTCCCGCTTTGGTAGATCCCATTTTGTTGCGCTTTCCTGTTAATGTGCGTATTGCCCCATCCTGCCATAGTCCTCTTGCCATTCACCACCACTTGCGCATAAGTTCGTTTTTCATATCTATCGTAGTCCGAAAGATCAAAGGTTTCAACCCGGATAGTTATCTCTCTAAACTCTCCTTCCATCGGTATCTTCAGTCTGCTATGAATGAATCCTCCTTCAATACCCTGGACCTTAATTTTAGCGGCTCCAAGATCTCTGAATAGTAAGGTATCAGCATTAATTTCCATCAATCCCCCACAAATGTCACCGATGATTTTAAAATTTGCCGGTGTCCATAATTTCCAAGATAACCCGTAAATGCTGATCCAACTATTGCAGCATTTTTCTACAATATCCGCCTTATTAATGTCATCTCTCCATGCCTCGAATTCCAAGGATATCCCATTATCGAAGAACCCTCTTTTCAGTTTTAGATATGACGTTAATTCTCCGGCATTTCTAGCCCACCACACCGCCTTATTCGCTTGGAACGGAAAGAGTTCAACCTTTCCTTTTGTGTCTTCCCCAAGGACATCTTGTATTTTTTCCCATGAGATGTTTACTCTTCTTTTTGTGACAATGAGTGCTTCCTCCCATGGCTTTCTCGGGTATTGTCTATCACTGCCTTCCGGAAATTTTCCTTTCCCTTGACGTTGATTCCTCTGTGACATCCTATCATCCTGCTCGTGGCTAATGGTCTTCATGTGATACGAACCTTTATTTACTTGATTAATATCCGGTTGCTGATACCCAGGCAACAATTTTCCCAATGCAGTTGATATATTTCTCCATCCCGCTAACATGTTTCCGTTTGGCACGATGGTGGTTAATTTCCTTCCTTGTTGATTAAATTTTGACAACTCCAGAAATCTTCCGCGCTTGTTGCTAAAATGTTGTATCGTGAATACCGCATTCCTGCCTCGGAATCTATGGAAACCTGTTCCTGACATTGGTGCAAGTGTAGCTTCCGTGAATCTGAAGCTTATCCAACGGGCTTCCTCTCGTTCAAAGTCCATCATATAGCACGAGTTCCTGGTTCTTTCAGCCCACCAAATCGACCTCCCTCCATTACCCATTCGCAGCGTGAATAGCTTATGTTCAATCTTAATAACTTCTTCTCGCAACCCTGTCCTGTTAACCACTGGTGCCTTCCTAAAATTTGTGCGATTTCTATCTATTTGAGCCATTTTGACTAAACAGCAAGAATCCAAAAGTATTCCGATGAGCCAGAGTTAAGAACGCAGCTATCCGTTTAACAATAGTGAATGTTTGAACGAATCACAAAGATCTGGTAATGCCGTTACTGAAGTTATCTTGTCTTGCTAAGATAAAAGGTGGAGAAGCTGGCAAACAAAAGATTCGAGCAAAGCCATAGTATTGTCGAACAAAGTCGGAAATCCGGAAAAAACCAATATACTACGATATAAAGGTCCTTCAGAGGCCGGCTTCCGTCGCCGGTGACTAAGAAGATTACGAGCGGCTGAACACAGGGACTGACGTTATTGAGTCGTCGTGGAGGAGTCCCGAACGAAACGAGTGGAAAGAGAGGGAGAGAGCATTTTCAGATTTTCTCTCACTAGAATTCAAATTTTACTTTTCATAATCTCGATTAACCTTTGCAACACCTCGACATAAAAAATGCATTTCTTCATAGTGATTTCGAGGAGTTAGTCTACATGAGCCAATCGTCTGGGTTCGAGGACGAACTGGGAAAGCAGATGATATGTAAACTCAACAAATCACTTCAAGGCCTTAAACAATTTCAACGTGCATGGTTTGATAGGTTCTCCAGAGACATCAAGAAGTTTGGATACAGTCAGGGACAATCAGATGATCATGTATTCTGAGAAAGGTAAAATCATCATTATTATAGTATATATGGATGACATCATTATAACTGGTGATGAGAGTCAAGAGGTGGAAAAAGTTAAGCAAATGATGGCAAGGGTTAAGCTTATGATGGCAAGGGAATTCGAGGTCAAAGATCTTGGAGCTCTGAGACGTTTCTTAGGGATGGAAATTGCTCAGAGCGTCAACGAGCAAAAATAAAATGGATGAAGGAAGGGGATCAAAACTCGAAATTTTTCCACTCTCTGCTGACTAACAGAAAGAATAAAGCAATGATAGACAAAGTGGAATTGGAGGATGGGTCTGTTATCAAGGAGGATACACTAATCGAAAAGGAATTCATAAGATTCTACGGGAACTTGTATAGGAAATCGGATGGGGTGGAAAAGGACATAGACGGGGAAGTGGGGGTTCTTAGGGGATTGGAATGGAGTGAAATAGAGACAATTCAAGCAGAGGGGTTGGAGTTGCCATTTGTGGAGGAAGAGGTCAAGAAAGCAGTGTTTGAAAGCGATGGCTCCAAAGCACCAGGTCCAGACGGTTTCACAATGGCCTTCTTCCAACAGAATTGGGATACGGTGAAAGAGGATGTAATGAAAGTCTTCGTTGAATTTTTCGAGACCGGGATTGTTAACGGTATTACTAACGAAACTTACATTTGCCTCATCCCGAAGAAAAAAGACGTGATCAGGATCAAGGATTTCAGACCTATTAGTTTGATTACGAGCTTATATAAGATTTTAGTGAAGGTATTGGCAAGTAGACTGAAGAAAGTCATTAGCTTAACAATTGCAGAGAACCAAAGTGCCTTTATTAAGGGAAGACAGATACTGGACTGCTGTCTAATTGCAAATGAGGTTGTGGAGGTGTATCGGAAAAATAAGAAAGAGGGGTGGGTGTTTAAGGTTGATTTGGAAAAGGCTTATGATAATGTTGACTGGAAATTCTTGGAGTATGTGTTAAAGAAAAAGGGATTCGGAGAGAGATGGAGGAGGTGGATCATGGGGTACGTGACAAGTGTGTCTTTCTCGATATTCATCAACGGAAGACCACGTGGAAAAATCAAAGGGGAAAGAGTGCTTAGACAGGGAGATCCATTATCTCCGTTTCTTTTCAATTTGGTAGTAGATGGGTTAGGAAGGATGATTGACAAGGCAAAAAAAGATGAAATTGTACAAGGTCTGGACGTTTGTAGACAAAAAGTACAAATTTCGCACATTCAATTTGCAGATGATACATTATTCTTTGCAAAATCACAGGATCATTTGTTGGCAATCGTGGAAATTCTCAAGAGCTTCGGCCACCACTCAGGATTAAGGGTAAATTGGGAAAAAATTGAACTGATGGGATTGAATAGATCAGATGATGAAATTGATGAGTTGGCAGATGCAATTGGATGCAAACGAGGAAAATGGCCGATTAAGTATTTGGGGATTCCTTTGGGAGGAAACCCGAGGGCTATGGAATTTTGGGAACCGGTGATCTCCAAAATGGTTAAAAAACTGGCAAGTTGGAAAAAGTCTTTTCTTTCGAGGGGGGTCGGCTTATTCTGATCAAAGCAGTTTTGTGTGCCATGCCATCTTATTTTATGTCTCTATTCAGAGTGCCTAACCAAGTGGCACTCAAGATGGAAAAAATTATGAGGAATTTTCTGTGGGATGGAGCCGATGGGGAAAATCATTGTCATGTAGTAGGATGGGAGCAAGTGTGCAAACCAAAGGATAGGGGAGGCTTGGGACTGGGAAAGATTCGCTTACGAAACAAAGCATTACTTGGAAAATGGTGGTGGAGAGGGTCGACGGAAAAAGAATCCCTATGGAAAAAGGTTATTATCAGTCTCTATGGTTATCATGAAAATGGATGGGATTTGGGGATGGCGGATAAATCGACGTTCAGAAGTCCTTGGAAATGCATTTCTCGATCTTTCCCGGCTTTTCATCAGTTGGTTAGAGGAGTGTTCAGAGAGGGTAACATCATTCGTTTTTGGGAGGATGAGTGGGTGGGGGGAGTCTCGTTTAAACATTGTTTTCCATCTTTGTTTCTTCTTTCTACCGCCACCAACAAGCCGATCATTTACTTTTTAGAGGAGGATGTTAGTAACGATAACTCTGGTACCAGATGGGATTTTAGATTTAGAAAAAATTTAAGTGAGATAGAAGAAAGTGAGTTTGCTGGTCTGTTAGGGGTCTTAGACTCAGTTAGGGTTCAGCGGGGGGTTGGGGACTTTAGAGTGTGGTTGGGGGAACCCTCGGGTTTGTTTTCTGTGATCTCTTTCTATAATTCTTTCTTTGAAAGTCCTAACTTCGACTCTTTCTCATTCGTACACAATATCTGGGACATACCTGTACCTACGAAGGTTCATGTTTTATCGTGGATAGTGGCGTTGGAGAAATTACAGACTTGTGAATCTGTGCAAAGAAGGTGGCCGGGTTGCGCTTTAAGCCCGAATTGGTGTTGTCTTTGCAAGGAAAATGGGGAAAATCAAGATCTGCATTGTTCATTTTCATATAGCATTTGGCTGAAAGTGTTACAAGAACTGGGCTTTTTGTGGACTTTCCCAAATAAGGGAAAAGATATGTTTGCACTAAAACCAAGTTGGCAAGCAGGGAGACGACACTCGAGATTTTGGTCGGTGATTGTCCATTGCACATTTTGGTCGATATGGTTGGAGAGAAACAAAAGAATTTTTGAAGACAAATCCGACTCGATGGATCAAGTGTGGGAAAAAATCAAATTTACGGTAGCAAGATGGTCGATAGTAATGCCTGAGTATAAGCATCATTGTATCTCCGATTTAGTCAGGGATTGGAAATATGTTTGGTCGTGAAAATGATGGTGTAATAGTGTAGGCTCTTTAATTTAGTGCGGATTGCTTATCCGCTGTTGTAAACATTAATATTATTATAATAAAATATTGTTTCTTCTCAAAAAAAAAAAAAAAGAAATTGCTCAGAGCAAAAAAGCATTTCTGACTCTCAAAGAAAATATACTTTAAACTTGTTAGAAGAAACAGGCATGTTAGGGTGTAAGCCAAGCAAGACACCTATCGAGTTGGGGAATAAACAAAAAATGTTTGAAGGAAAAGCAGTGGATGGAGGAAGATATCAGCGCCTAGTTGGAAAACTTATCTATCTCTCACACTCGACCACACATAGCATTTGCAGTAAGTCTAATCAATCAATATATGCACGCACCATGTCAAGGTCATCTGGATGTAGTGTATAGAATCCTCAAATACTTCGAGCAAACTCTAGGGAAAGGCTTGTTCTTCGCAAAAAAAGAAGATCGAAGAGTGAAGACGACGTAGATTGGGCTGGTTCGATTTCTGATAGAAAGTCAACATCAAGATATTTTACCGTTGTATACAGGGAAATCTATTAACATGGAGAAGCAATAAACAGCCGGTGGTTGCAAGGAGCAGTGCAGAAGTTGAGAATAGAGCCATGACAAATGGTGTTTGTGAATTTATCTGGAGTGGGAGAGTGTTGAAAGAACTTAAGAAAGAAAGCAAAGATCTTATGCAGCTCTTCAGCGACAATAAGTCAGCTATAAGCATAGCTCAAAACCCCATACATCACAACATATGGAAGTGGACCGACACTTCATCAGCGTCGAATGCGTGCCCTCATCCAATCAGCTCGTTGATCTACTTTCAAAGGGACTATTGGAACAAAGTCGCGAATTTCTGGTCGGCAAGCTTGGAATCATCAATACATATTATCAAGCTTGAGTGGGAGGGTAAATAAAAGTATATCAAGAATATTTGATAATATTTGATGTGATCAGATTGTAATTGATAGGATAGTTTAAATCTTGCAAATTAGATAGGATAAAATCCCTTTTTGATGTGTTGAAGGTTGTTGTAAGGTTGTACTACCTGTGGTCTATATAATGTGTACTATACTAATGAAATCAAATATCAGAATTATTCCTCACATCTCTACTTTTACATTATGCAAGTAACAAATTGCCAATTAGCTAGTGTTATTCAACATTTTGGGAACTTTTGATGTGCTAGATTGTTTATATAACTAGATTTCTTGAAGAAGGTAACAAATAGAAGCAACAATAAATAAACTATATACTGGAACAAACAAGTTTCAGTGCAAATAGGTAGAAAAAAGTATAATGGCTACGAATCACAAAAGTCAAATCACATTTACCAAAAAAAATGATCAAATAAGAGGACAAAAAGGCCAAAATGGTAATGGATTTGACCACCTAAGGGTATATAGGAAATCAGATTTGATTTATCTTTCCGTAAACAAGAAAGGAAGAAGCTAAATAAGCAAACATATTTCAAGAGAATGACATACATCGTGAGGAATTGAATGAAATAGAGTTTAATCAACGAATAAAGCATGTGGAACAGAAAAAATGACTAGTACTGAACCTGTAACCACGTTCTGCATACAGAGATGACAAATCGAAAAATGCTGGCAACTTGCGTAACTGCGAGTTAGAACACAAAACGGTAAACAAGTCATTTCTCTAGAGATACACCATGGACCATTTTTTAAGAGTGAGGTTAACTGCACATGCATCACAGGAGCCCAATGCAGATGCTCTAATCTGAAAGATGCAACTATTGGTGAAACAAAAATATTAGGAGAAAAATGCGCGAATAAATTAGTAAAGTCAAATAATGCAAAAAACAAAAGAAATCTACTCCTTTCGTGAAGATGTTGTTCTCCATCTGTTTAAAGACATGACTTATTTAACAATCCTTTTATTTTCCATATTAATACTGTTTAAACTGGTAACAAATGAATAAAGAAATATTCAATTGATTAACTGACATTAAATGGGAAAGTAGGAACACAGGATACGAAACCTTTTGTGCCAGCATTGCAATCCTTTCAATCAATGATACAGAAAAACTTCCTGAATCGCCATTCTTTAATTTGATCATCACATGAACAACACATAAAGCAGCAGCAGCCTGCAAAGTTCTTAACAATAAAAGAGACCCACTTTGGATCGCAAAACAACAGTTCATACCACATAACCAAAAAAACACTGAAACCAAAAAGCGTGACCAAATAATGAGTTCATGAAAATTGAAGTGTGCGAATTGGAAGCAACATTACAGGTTGTGCAGCTCACCTTTGCATGCCGATGAATTTTGTTGTCATATTCACTAGAAACACATGCCTTGATCAGGTCACTCAACAATGAACTCTCACACCAGGTTGAAATTATCTCCTTCAGGCTGATAAAACTTTTATTTTTGGCGATTTCAGAGTCCTTTCTTTCGGTCACATTAGCTTCTGATTTAGGGAATCCGTTGACAACTAATTCACCATGCATCAACTTCTTTTGCAGGAAAATCTCATGGCCCATTATATCTAATACATTTGATAGGTATTGATATCTGTAAGCTTGACACTGAAGCTCTTCTTCAGTCAACTTCTCAGAAACTTTGTCTTGATAACAAGTGTTGAGCATAACAGGACTCGTCAGTAGTTTCCAGAACTTGTCTGAATGTTTTAACTGCTCCAAAATTTTTGTAAACTGAGGAGCATCTTGCCACAGCGCCCTTAGGAACTTCATCAAACTCAATAAGATATTGGGTTTTCTGAAATGATAATTCAACATAATAATTATATAAGTCATGCTTCAGATGTGCAACAATCCAGTAAACTCAGTGATGGGCACCATTGACAGAAGCCTACCTTTTGAGTAAATCTTCAGAGTTTCTAACAAGATGCAAAATAGAATCCAAAACACTTCCGTGCGTGGAACCTAAAGATCCATTCTCATTTTTATTTAGCTGATGCTCACTGTCAGCAATGTGGGGTTCATCATTCGAAATTTCTTCAGACACAATGACAGCAGTGAGAAAAGCAGGCTGCAATTTTTTTAAAATATAGGCATCAAAATAAAACTCAGCAAGTATTATGAAGATTTAAAATATGAAGAAGAGAAAGCATTGATCAAATGGCAAATTACAGAACATTTATATCTTCATCTTGTTAAATTGAAGCTGGCATTGATGATGTATAATGAGAACACAGATACACCCCCACCTCTTCTCCAAAATGGACGAAGACAGGGAAGAATGACATTAGAGTAATTACAAATTTTAACATAATTAAATTAAAACAAAACAAATCAAATAGACCTTGTTTTCCGTTTGCTAAATAAGAGATATTTACCATAACAATACAATGTTTCATGGAAACTGGAGAAGCAAGAAACAAAATAAAATCTTGTTGCTATTATCAAATGTAAAATCAGAGCTGAGAGCTACCGCACAAAATGTGTGCTAGTTACTTAGGCTAAAGTGAGTATCAGAAGACCTCAAGATTAAGGGGGATAGACTAACGAAGCTATATTGTGATAACAAGTCAGCAGTAAGTGTAGGCCGCAAAATTGTATTTCCATCAGGTAGATAGACATTTCATTGAAGAAAAGCTTGATAATGGCTTGATTTGCACACCATATTTCCAACAAGTCACAATTAGTGGTCGTGTTTATCAAGGGATTCAACAATCCACTGTTTGTTCCGAACTAGGAATAGGGATAATATTTATTCACCAGCTTGTAGGAGAGTGCTGACATAATAATCGTAGAATATGTAATACAGCAACTTGGAGATTTGTTTTGTTAGGAAAGATTTCCTTAGCCTGACTACAGAGAATTGATGCAATTATTCCATATAGATGAGCTCATTCTCTTGTAGTTGAACCCCATTTGTAATTAATAAAAGACATTTGGCTTATCATTCAAAACTTCTCACAAGTACCATCACGCTTGGGCAAAAAACAACCAGAATACATGCAATATTGCAATCAAAACAAAATGAAATTGACAATTTCATTGTTGATTTTAAAAGTATAAAAAACACATAATCATATGGTGCAGTAACTTGAGATATTATATGGTCTTAAAAGCCTCGATGCACATCAAACCTGATTAAGAACTGCCGAAGTGAGGAGCTTCAGTGCGGCAACAATAAGATCTTCATCCAAATATAATTGCTCACATAGAATCTTAACCATGGACTTCCTGAAACTGGACAACTGCAATAACATGTGGGAATAGAAGTCAAACAGTGAACTCCAAAATCAAAAGAAAAAACCAATTCCTTATAATAGAGCAAACCTGCTTATTATCCAAACCAAGACTTGCATTGCTGTAGGTTAAAGATTGCGAAAAATCTGCAGTAAATAAAGCTGATAGCAACCTTGCTGCCCGTATCTGTATCTTCTGAATGACACAAGAAAAACAAGATGTGAGAAACAAGAAAATATAGGACCAAAATCCTCAAGAGATACTAGAGGAATTTTATAGCCCGTTACATTGAGAAGATAACAAAGGCGAAGAGTGGCAAGCATATAGTCTGTGAATACATAAAACTGTATCAATATTCAATATATTTCTAAATCATATCGAAAAGTCATTATATTACAAAGGTGAGAGTAAATACCTAATACAGAATAAAACTCGAATTTTATAAGGTATTATCAAAACTTCTAGAAGAAAGAGGAGGGCATAGGAGCCTGAAAGCCATACTTATCAATGTCAAAAATGAGAAAACATACAGGATCACTAAAGTACGATATCAACGATGTGGCAGCAGTTATCGCCGGCATTGGCTTTGTCCCTGGTGATAGGATCGCATGATGAAAAACAGGAAAACTAGGTGGATCCTGAAAAATTAAAAAAAAATTAGTTCTAACCAGTATTATTAATTGAAAGGATAAGCAAACATGAATACAACAATGAGAAGAGTAGATGAGGAGAAAGATATTCAAAAACAACTATAAAACTAGGAAATGAGCAAAACAAAATAGCTCGTTCACATCAAATTTTCATTTCTAGAGATCCAAAAATCAAAATCAATATTCAGCTAGATGAGAATGCACTATAATCAACGACAAAATAGTAAAGATCTAAAACAGCCAGTGTTCTAAATTGAGCACTAGGCGCTAGGCGGCGGCCTTAGGGTAGAAGGACTCCGGCTGCGCCTGTAGATTTGACGGAGAACAGCGAAGATTTCGACGGCGGTGATCTTCCGGAATTTCTATAGTCGATGAGATGAAACGGAAGAAAGGAAGTAGAAGAAGAGAATGAACGAGAACGAGAGTAATCAGTGGTGGCTAAGGCAAGAGAAAAAAGAAAAATCTCAATTTTTTAATTTTGGACCAATTAAAATGAGTCTAATCCCCAATAACTAAAATATTAAACATATTTTCTATTCTTTATCATTAATAACAGATTTATTACTTGTTATCATGAACCCTACTAGTCCCTGTCTAGGCCTAGGTTAGGCGCTGGTCTAGCGCTAGACTAGCGCCTAGCGAATTGTAGAACATTGGAAACGGCATAAAAGATATAAAAAGAAGTAAATAAAAGAAAGCAAGCAAGATGATAGAAGATTCATCACTTGAAATGTTCTAACATGCAGGAGAGAGGACTGTCATATTCTTACATTCTTTTTATTCTGTACTTGATGGTACTGCATTTGCATCACGTCATCAAGAACACAAAACAAAGAATTTATTGATTAAAAAAACAATTTAAAAACTACTAAGACACTAGATAGAATTTACTTTTGGCACTCATATTTACACAAAAAGATGTTGTACGTCAACTATAGATTCAAGTGCAAACTAGATTCCCTAAAAACTAAAGAAATTAAATTTCTTCAACTGATCACTAGAGCAACTTATCAACAAAGAAACAAAAACCATTTCGTGATAAAGGGATGCAGAGTTCGAACTTCGAAATTTCTAATCAAGCAACCAATGCGGAAAGCACACCTTTGAAAAAGCAGAAACCAAACTGATAAGGACATCCAATCCAGCGGATATAGAAAGTTGTAGCCCCTCAATATCCACGATGTCAAAGAAACGGGACACGTAAAGTTTCTGTTGGTACAATCATAAAGGCAGGTCAAATATGCATCAAGGAATCACAAATAATCTAAAAAGGATATCCACAGAATCATAAGGAGTAAATGTAGCATGATGAACCTCTAAGCTCTCGGAAGTTCTACAAACAATTCGAAAGAGTACAGCGTGCACGGAAGAATCACCGAGCAAAATATCACGAATAATATCACCCAGTTTCTTATAACAAGGAAAGGATTGAATGCATTTCTTCATGACTTCAAGAACCTAGAAGCAAACATATCAAAATAGAAGTCATCGGGCATTCAGAAGTCCAAACAGAAATAGGGGGTGCAGCATCAGACTTTCGGACAATCATCAAATAACACAAACAAATCTTCAAACTTGGAATAAGAAAATTCTAGATCTAGATCTAAATAACAACACCAATAGAAAAGCTTCTACAAACGACAACCAGCAATGGAACTAGACATCGTTAAAAGACAAAAGACAAGAAATCGACGAGGTTGACAAATATTTGTCAAGTTAACGGTGAAAAAAATGAGACTTCCGCTGTTTTGTTCATGCTAAAGGAAAATTTCAAAGGTAGGCAGTGCTTCTATCTCGATATTATAAGTCCAAATGGGTCAGGCCTAGCCTATGAAGATAAGAATGATACCAATGAACCAGGCCCAGTCCATGAAGAAAGGCCCATCATCAAATATGTCTATGAAAGGAGAAAGAAAGGATCCACGTGAAAGAAAGAAGGCGTATAAATTGTAGAAAGAGAGTAATAGTTAGTTATTCCATTCACATCTTGTACAATAAAAGAAAGCTGGTACCTTCACTGTCACATTCCACCGAGTATGTTTCACCTTAAAAGTCCAGGATTCATGGTTAACAAAAACATACTGAATGCAGAAAACAATGAGCGCAAGGACAGAATCATTCTCTAATCCAGTGTCCAAGAGCTTCATTGTAAAGTTCAGAACTGCCCAATCAGTTGCAACAATTAGTTGGTATACAAGTGTATTGAACGACATCACGCCATAAAAAAAACATAAATTTCACAAAAACTCGTAATCAAGCACCAGAGTAAAAAAAGGAGGATACAAAATGCAACATGAACAGGCACGGTGAAGTTAAATTTTCAAACACAAAATAATTAGAACATGAACATAGTAGACTGCAAAAAACACTTAAAGAAGAATTTTCTGGAGGGACTCTTGTGCCCCTGTTTTACATTACCACCCACACTGAGAAAAGTACACAAGGTTGAGTAAGAAACAAGATTTCATGGTTTCTTGTAGGAAGACATCTCACTCAATGTTGGGTTTCACGTTGGTTTCTTAGCTGCAACACAAGAGTGTGTTCAAAAAATCGCTTTAGCAAAGGTAGATTGTGCAATTTTTATAAAAAACATCAAGGGTCTAGACGCCTATTTAATTTTCATGGGGGTGAAATAAGCATTTTTTATATTTCACAGGGATTTTTGGTGCAAATAACTCGAACAATATTAGAGAAATCAAATAACATGCCTGAAAGACTCAATGAGCAATCAATCTGCTCGCAATCAATCAAAAGCATTTTGGCAAGTCTTCCAGAAAGCAACCAGGATCTGCTGAAACAACTCATTGAAAATAATGTTAGCATTAGTAGACTTAAATCAACCTCGCTAACAGAATCATTGGCTAACTAACAAACTAAATAGAGAACACGCCGACATACAGAACCACATTAGTTAGATCGATAAGCAAATAAAACAAAAGAAAAGTTAACTACAAATAAAAAATGTCATGATTAGCATATCTTCAGTTTTGACCACATAAACACTATCAAGTGCAGCAAAAAGCAAATTTGCTAAACTAGACTTTAAGTTTGAATCCCCAAGTTGTGCTCTTTTATTTTGAAGGAAATCTCTAAAGATGAACCTTGATGAACTGTTGGAGACCACATCAACATCAAATATGTTGACCTTCAAGACCATAGTAGCAACACGAGATGGCAAGCTGCAGAACAGAAATGTAGCAAAAGCGAAAGTGAAATTTAGAAAACAGTTGACAAATACAGATTGACAATGGAGTACATCATATGAAATATGTGGAATACGCCAAGTAGTCAAGAACACCATAACAAAAAGTAAAAGCTCTGAACTATATTCTTCTTGAAGTGCACCTGGTTATTACCGTCAATCAAAGTGCAAAAGATATATCTGGTCACAGAAATTTTAACAAAAGTACTTTTGAAGATATCTAAATATCAAGGTTTTATAACCATGAACACAAACAACTCCAACTATTTTCATTTGCATAAAATTGATCAATTGAAGATAGTAAGGTACGAAAGTGAAACAAGAGCAAAACATAAATAAATATTATGATTTCAACATTACTATAAAAATAATTACCATTTCAACATTTTTGTCAATATATTGATCCCCAAGGCCATTGTTACTGCACTGTTCACACAAGGTGAGAGGCTTTTCACCAGAGAACAAACAATCTCAACCACATCAATTCTGAAATAAGAACAAGAACCATGTTACTCAATGAAAAATACTATAAAAAAATATGTTATTTGCACTTTAGTTCATGTTGTAAGAGCTCGACTATTTTCTTCCCAACATGAAGCGCAAATACCAAATGCCAACCTAAAGAATTGAAAAGGATACAATAACTCACTGACAAAATTATGAATTACCGTATATATTTCTCCTGGTTCCTTAGCATAGATACATCAATAAGAAAAGATTTCCCAGCATCCATGAGAGCATAACACACAGCCTACCACCAAAAGTATACAAATTTATTTATTTATTTACAACAATACAACATTATATTTCGTCAAAAGTTCAACAAAAGATGCATGGTTACTTCCTAACACGATACTACTGCAGGTAACAAAGTGAAACATGTATAGATAATTCAACTGCATTATGCACCATTCCGAATAAACTATCAGTCAACTCTCAATCAACCCTCAGAACAATCAACCTGATATTGTAGAAATTTTTAATGACACAAACTTAGCAACTTGTACCTAGAAAGTCTTTTAGTTGATTAATCTACCCATTCTTTCCCGCAACCTTGTGCTAATGTTGGGTAATAATCAGATATGATACCATTAGTTCAAGATAATTTCAAACTAGCCATGAGAGTTAGACATCAAAGCATCTAATACTGCTACACGTCCCAGTGAGAAGAAATCATAGATAAACTACAGCTTTCGCAAGATACACATTGATGGAAGTGTAGGAACCCTATCTAACCGAAACCAATAATCCAAAAACAAAGAGACGTAGTCAATCCAACATTTTTACAGCTGACAGTCACATGATAAGACTGTGTGTAATTTGAAAGATGTCATAAACAATAATTCAATGAGTATATTACCATATTAAACGTCACCAATCGACTAAGCAAATCAAGAATGGCATGGACCTCCTCAAAGTTTTTTGTATACAGCTCTTGGGCCAACCGCAAAAGCAGCACAACCACTCCAGACTCAGTGTACTGTGCAGGAGAATATGCATATGTATCACAGGGTATAAAAAAAGGACTTTAGTAACTAGAGCAGAAATCACCACAAAATATATGCAAAAACAAATAAATTTAAATAAGAAAAAAGACAATCTTGTACACAAGATATATATAGTTTACCTCCCACCGCACAAGAGCAACATTTTTGTCAATCATTCTCAACACTTGGCCCTGAGATTTGCTGGGTATTACTAAGCCTTCAACACCAGTAACATGCAAGGGAAAATGAGTTTCAACCACCTTTGAAACAGCATCCACCTCTGAGCCATTGCTTATCTCCATTGGAGTTGATAGCCCAACAGACTTATTGAGAAAATTAAATCTGCTCAAAGTTTCAATTGTGTTAAAATATGAGTATTTGCTATTGAATGCCTGCAATAAATGTTAGGTGGGTATGTACATGATGGAAGTTGATGCAAACAATTTCTTTTATCAGTCTGCTTAAGAGTTAATGACAACGCCATGTTGAACTTCACTATAAATATAAAACACTAAAAGAGTTCTTTCATTATCTTATGCTCATTAAAAAAAGACACATTAACGAATAGATATTGTATTTCAACACTTCAACTGTAAAAAAAAAAAAAAAAAGCACATTACTCAAATGATGTCCTCGTAAATCTTTTTGTCTTTTCCCACACTAAACTGAGTTTCGAGATCAAACTGTATTGCATTCTTATTTCGCTGTGGGATGATAGTAGAATGAAATATTACACCTAACGATCATTTACAATCAAATCAAGTTAATGCATCCCTTATCATACACCATAAATTGGCATAGCATCAAGTTCCACTTACACGCATTCAGATGGCCAAGCACCTTCACAAAGGGCCGACAACAAACGCACAAGTTCAACAGTTCTGTAAGGAAATTCACCCTCTAAATTGCAAAGAAGACATCTGATAGGAGCATCAATGAAACTATCCCTGTCCCAAAATTGAATACAAAGCAATTCCTACATGAAATAAATTAACTTGTATAAAATATATACTAAGGGAATATAATGATATTTAATATTAAAAAATTAAACACCTCTCCACGGTAGATGTTGTATAAGATGTCCAATATGGATTTGAAATTATTATCCTCAAACTGCAAGATAAAAGATGTCGCATCATACAACCAAACACTAAAATGTACTAGTTAATGCTTAATAGTTATATACATTCATAACTTTGTATGCTTAAGAGATACCTGAAAACTAATTTCATAAGATGCAATAAATGCTGATATGAATGTTCTCATAACACTCCGAAAGCCAGCTAAAGGACACTGTGAACAAGAGAAATGGTAAAATAGGATTTATGTTACAAATCCCACAATCAGACATGCATCAAATTCAAGTAGTAGCACATGAGAAATAATAAAATGAATCATGACCCATTGACATGTAATAATTTCTGACTAAACTAAGGGCAAAGTCGCATAAACAATTATAGAAAGGAAAATAATACTCACTTCAGGATCTTTCAATGTGTCACTTTGAAGAATTTCAAGAAAATAACCTAAAGATGAAACCTCAAAAGCTTGACGAACATAACCGATGTGATTGACCTCCTGATATGAATTTATTAAGAAAGAAACAACTAAAAAAAATTAGCAGGGAATAAAGACAAAAATATACAATAAGTGTAACAATTCTGACAGATGTTTTACCATCAGCATATTAGTTTCCTCTTTTTTTGGAAGAGACGAGATCAGACAGGTAAACACTGCCCATGCAAGGATTAGAGGACCCACTTCTTTGACCTCAATAGCATTAAAACTAGAAATAATGGAGTCCATGTCCATAATATCCATCTCTGAAAAGGCAATGTGACCCTGCCTGAACAAAAGATAGCAAGCATAAAGTCATCTTTCTTGAGAAAATAGTATGTAACAACACCCGCACCCGCACCAGCACCCGCACCCGCACCCGCACCCACATACACACAAACATATATCCTTGACAGCTTCATGCTGATGGGAACAATTTTTGTTCTTTCAACATCAGTCACAAGTTAATGGACAAAACTAATAAATAAAAAATTCGTGTCTGGGATTTTCTGGTTTCTCACATGCAGGTTGTCGTGAACGACTTATGCATAAACAGTTGTCCACCCAGAACTATAAAAAGTATTTATGTAAATGAGCCTTTACAAATGCACCATATAGGTTTCAAAAAAAAAGTGCACCATATATGATGCAAACTTAATCAGTTTGCTCATCCAAGGGCACACTGGTTTTAATAGCAAACTACTCGCAAAAAAATGATGAATGGGTCAAAGGAAACATCTGGCAATGAAAAGCATGGACAGATGCAGTGAAGAACAAGTAGATCCACATGTCTCCAGACACTGACCAGATGATTGGTGACATTTAAGGGGAAAGAACACTGTATTTGAACAATTAAAATTGCATGATACAGTGTCAATAAAATGTGTATCAGCAAAGTGCAAACTTCAAGAGCGAACAAGTCAAGCAGAAAATGATAAAGGGACCAAAAGAAGCATCTGAAAATGAAACTCATGGTCAAAACAATGAAGAGTGATTAGCTCCACACAAGTTCTCCTGGCACTCGCTTGATGATCCATGAAATTTTCAAAAATACGTCCATACAAACTTGATCAGTTCCACCTCCCTCAACCTCTGTGCGGCCTCCTCATCTGACCTTAAGATTCCAATGGCAATTCCACATAGAAAGTCTAATTCTACTCATAACAAACCAACATATCAATCATGCAATGATTGAACTATGCCATCATTTCAGTTTCAGTGAATTATTTTTCAACAGGCAGGGGGGAAGGGAAGGGGGGGTGTGGGGGGGATATGATGGTAGAGGACGCTGAACTAGTGCAGCGGGGAAAAGAGAATGAGTCCCCACGTTGGTTGACTTCATTTAATGATAAGAAGCAAAATGAAACACTTCTACCACACCTGTAAGGAATATTATCATGGATCATGTGAAGAAGACTGTCTAGGTTCAAAGCCTCAATGAGAATTAGTAGCAGCTGCACTTTGGCATGATAAATAGCACAGGTGGCTTCAGGAGATATTGCTAGTTTCTGAAAGTTGCAAAACCCAGTCACGATGTCCTATAACATCAAGAGAAATAGGAATAAAGAGATGCTTTAACAACACAATTCATTGTTATGCATTAACAAAATACATAGAATTTAAATTTGGAGCATCGCAGTTTTAGCATTTTGGAGAAGCCACGGATGGCATAGGTCAGTGGATGTGTTGTATTTTAGTGTTAAGGATTAATAAAGGAGTGTGAGATGTGAACCGTCGACGTTAAAGCTACTGGAATAGCCATAGACTGACTACGGGTTTTTGGTGGCAGAATGGTGAATGTAAACACTAAACAGGAGCTTGGACCAAATTCGGCAATATCAAGTATGTTACTGTCGGACAACATCTGAGAGTTAACTAGCAATTGGTGTAATTTGTACACATGGATTGTAATGATTAGTTACCTGAGATTATAAAAAAGAGCATAGACTTGAATCCTACACAGACATTGTTGCATCATTGATTCAACATTCATATTAAGTTTTTATCCTCTTTATTGGCTAGAGCGTGGATCAGAGGAACGTATGAGACTGTAACCTGTTATTGAGCTTGTAGGACAATATCTGGATCAGAGTTTAACAGGGGCACCACAGTTCAGAGATTTGTAGGGCTCTCTGGCACGTGTTGCCCCTAAAGTAGGAGCCAGTAAAATGTTAGATGTACAATCCTATAAAAGAACATGGGTTGCATGTTTTTATTCATTTCATAATAACATTGTGTATTGTACTTTTTTTTATTTGGTAATTACAATAGAGATTTTCTCACCTTCCGGGGATACCATGAGTTTCTCGTGTGCCATACAAAAGGTGAGACGAGACCATAGACGCCAGGTAGAAGTCCCATAAGAGTTCGAGGTTAAATAGACTTGGGATCTTGGACTTTCTACTTTCGGCCAAAGTCACTTTCTCATAGTTGATTATGCCTTTATGAAGAAACATATGAACTTCTGTATCGTCGGGAAGGGTCCCGAACATTTGTTGATTTTTGGTTGGCATTGTGGATGATTAATTGACACTTTCTTTTTTGTAAACATTTTTAGATGAACAATGGAGCTTACCTCATTTGAAATTGAAAATAATATGTTATCATAAAGTTTAACATTTTCCCGAACTCAATATTACATGCAGGTTGGACCCAAGCCCCATAGATGAGCAATAGGAACCCAAGAGTAAGAAAGGTAATAATTATCCACCTCATATAGCGCACATAACTTTTTCCATGACTTAGCATCACAAACACGAAAAGACTCATTATAAGCAAGGAAAAGAATGTCAAGTATCAAGTTGTCCTCGATAAGCATCTCCTCAGCCCAGAAAGTGTAAAGGTCCACATCCTGCAAAAATCACTAACTTAATGCTCACATTTCAAATATTGACAAAGAATAAAATAAAATTGGTAGATGAATTATTAAACCTTTAGTACCATTATTTAAATGTTACCAGTGAATTCACCATATGTTCGATGCGGTTGAAAGAGACAAGGTCTGATAAGTTAGAAAGTAGTATACTTTCAAGTTCATCAGAAATCAACATTTGCGCCTCCTCCATGACAGCAGACTCTCCAGATTCAGATCCAGAATATACTGCACCAAAATTATAGCAATACTAGATAGGAACATAAGCAAGCTATCGACAAGACAAACATAATTCATGGAACTTCCACCAAATCCCGCAAACAATTTATGGTTTTTAGAGTCCATGCCTCATTTTCATCGCTTTTTTTATTATAGATTTTTTAAATAAAATTTATTCAAATCTAGAAAAACCAGTGGAATGTAAATTTTATTTGAAACATTTCTGGCATCTTCATGGCATGACAAAAAACAAGCATCAAAGGAAGAAGCATACTTACAAGCACGCATAAAGATCTGCCTAATGCACTTCAACAAGCATTGTCGCTCGGTGTAATACTCAAGTATAACCTTCAATAAAAAATTAGAATCTTAAAACACAAGCAGCATTCAAAGTCATAATTATGGTTAGAAGGCCAAAGAGAGTGATTTTCTATCTGTAAACAATTACAGAAATAAAAGATGATTGATCTATTACTAGAGGGTAATGATTAGGAGATAGAGATATGATCCTCGCCATGATTCACATATAACTGTAAAAAGGCTTCAATGCTTGACAATTAGAATCTGGAAAAAATCAAGTCATCGAAGACCAAATCACGAGAGTTTAAACAAGCTCGAAAGTAAAAAAAAACTGTGCTTAGTAATTTAAGGCTTTTAATTTATTGGCCTTATTCAAGAATGTATCTTAACTGGGAGTCAATCTGGTCGGTTTGCGGGCCTCATTCTTGTTTATTTCTTTGTATTTTTGCATTTGTTTGGTTAGTATGTGGCATGGGCTTAATTAAGCCTTACTTTAAACCCATAGAGCAACTTTAGGAAGGATTTCATATATAGATGTCTTTTAGGGGAGAATGGAGATTTGTAAAAATAAAAAGACAATACCTTGAATAATATTGGAGTGTGTGTTCTTCTTGAACAAAAAGCTTATCAAGGTTAAAATCTTGTAGTGTTTGTTCTTCTCATGTGTGTGGTGTGACTCCTTCACTAGTTCCATTGGATATTAAATTTGTGTTTTTCTAAGCATTGGATTGAAATACATGTTCCATCAATCAAATTCGAAGCTTCGAGTCCGAATTTTTAATCTATCTTACATTGGTGTTTTGACTTCCCCGTGTCTTGTTTAAAACAAATAATGTTCTTTTGCTCAGTTCGCATTTTTTCTTGATTTTTAAGTCCTGGGCAGATAATATTTTAAAATCCCATTCTCATGTGTCATAAAATTGAATTAGGAAATAAAATTCAACTATTATCGCATAAGAGTCGTAGTATAGAGTGAAAGGATATATGAAGTAGCACAAAAGAAAGAAGTCAATGGAACCATTTTTCAAACTCTGATGCACATCCAAGTAAAGATACCCAACTGAAGCCAAGCAGATTTCGCATACATAAGTATATTAAACATTCCATTAATAGCCTATATTAGTAATCAGACAATGTGCAAAATTATCCACAAAATCAAACAACAATTATTGAAATACGATGTGACTCAAGAGGAAGAAATGCACTCACTGGATTTAAAATGTCATAATCCATATCACCGAAGACAAGATTATTGCGCTCTGCTGATCTTGTAACGACAATATATGACTGCACCTCATCTAAACACTGACAAACAAGAATACAAGCTAACTCATTCTAAGGATACAATAAAATCTATGTGCTCAAGCAGTGCTTGGAAAATTTTTAATCAGCGGCACCAGACATTCATGTGGTATAAACTCACGCAGAAATAATTAACTGAAAAACCAACTTAATAAAGAATAAAAAATTTACCATGACGGCACTAATTTTGCATGCAATATCTTTCAATTTAGGATTAATATTCAGCTCATGCGAGCCAATCTTGACACTGCGTGAATCAAGCGCTTCCCTAGACTTCTGATTCGGCTGCTTGAATTGAGAAATGGAGCACAGAAACCACGCGTGATTATCCTTCAACTTCTTCTCCTGTTTTGCATTCGTTCAATAACACAAGTTCCCAAACTTTCGACATACATACTCTATGTCCACGCCAACATACAGTGCCGTGGATACTTGTTTTTTTTTTCAAAATTTGAGAAGTAAATTCGTACAATCACTCAAAAAATGAAAATTCAAAATTGAGACATTATCGCACACAATTCACATATAGAGATTTGTTAATCCTTTCGAGAGCATACCAGAGACTGGGATGGGAGTGTGGAACTTTCGAGTTCAGTGAGCAAGGAACTGAATGGATCCCACCATAGAGAAGCGTCGACGGTTTTTGTAGAGCTGAGAGACTGGCCGCCGGCGTTTGGATTCGCCGTCGTCGCCATTGGAGGTATGCCTCGTGCAGAGAGGGAAAATAAATTTAAACCCTGAATCGTCGGGGGGGTGGGGGCTCCGGCTCTATTCTTTTCTGGGGAGTGCCAAGGTTTAGCTCAGGACTGGAGCTGGACACCTAATTTAATTTTATATATATATATAACACAAATAATCACTATATTAGATCATATGATATATAATTTTAATATAAAGCATAATATTTAAATCTTGAGAATGGGTCGACGAAATATTACTAAACTTTTCAAAAAAAATTATAATTTGTGTTGTAAATACATAAAAAAAAATGTGTACAAGGCAATTTGATATATAAATTTTCAGTTTAAATAAGTTAGAAATTGAATCAACTTTGGAATACAACAATCCAAAGAATAGGAATGAAATTGGAATGATAATGTTTTAAGGTCCTATTGACCCTGAAACAGTTATCAAAGTGTTTTTACTCTCTTTTTTATCGGCTGAGTCTAACGAGACTCAGGTGCTAAACTAATAAAAATGCAGAATGCGCTCTTCGGCTGAGGTCCAATCCGGTATTTTATTCCTTCGTTAGCAAATGATTTCATGCGATTATTTCTAGTATGTGATGACTCAAGAAGGAGATTAGCAGCACAGTGTGTTTGCGTTCCAAACCAACGCCCCCAATGAGATGGGGAATTTCTAACCCCTTATTTAGAGTTTCAAGCACTTACGCAAGAAATCACGAAGAATATGCTGAAGATATTCTCCGGCTAATTAATTTTTTTTCCGGGTTCTGTTATCTTGCTTTTCTCATTCGCATGAGCGAGAAAGCTCATCGAACAGGAAGGTTCTTCTAACAAAAAGGTTTTGGGAGTCGACCCAATTCAATTCAATTATATCATTAATATCTAACATCATGGTGAAAATAATCGAATGCATCAGTCTGTCAAAGTAAAAACATCTCATTAGAAAGCATAAAATAACACTTTTGTAATGATATCGTCAGTGAATTTTGAATGAAATGTTGGCTTAAATCAATTAAATAAAAAATAATGAAATTAATTTTATATTCTGATTTATTTATATATGTTATGTTATCTTATCTTATATATCAAAGTTGGACATAATAGAGACAATTAAATAATGTTATGATATGTTTATAGAATAAAAATGCCACCGATACATAAAGATATCATTATATCGATATTTACAATTATTATATGATGAGATTTTTATTCAATATATCGTGAGATTTAGACTAAAACAAGCTTATACTTCTTTTTTCAATTTGAATAAAAAAATGATCTATCTTACAGAAAAGTTAAATTCCATAAATTTTAGTTTCAGTTTGTTCACAATGTGTGTTATGCTCAAGCTCCCAAAATAGAAGATAAAATAAATTGACATAAATGGACATTTCATGATGCATGAGTTCATTTTTTGTATGATATTTGTATTAATTATATTAGTATATTTCACTCAAAATATAAATCGACAAAATAGAAGATAAAATAAATTGACATAAATGGATATAAGAATTGATGTACAAAACTTGATGTACATGTAACATCACTTTTTTTTAAAATCCTTAAAATAAGACAATATATCTTAGAAGTTCATAAAATAACTTATAAAACATGGAAGTTTATAAGTTATTTTAAATAAGGTCAGCCAAAAATAATATTAATTACATTGGCTTTTTCATTAGTCCAAAACTGATTTCAACTGACATTTTTTCAATATAATGGAATTCTTTTTACGATTAAAAACAAAAAAAAAATTGATTATCCTAGCTAATAATAATTACAATTAAGACTTCGACTAGCCATATTTGCGATCTAGTATAAGGTTTCGTTTGGACAAGTGCCTAAAATAAGATTTTTATAAAACATTTTTGAAAAATATCATTAAAAAGTGTCATGCAAGTATAATTTTTAAATAATAATTGAGATGTGTTTTTTGATATTTTTAGAATAAATAAATGTAGGTTAAACGATAATTAAATTTTTATAGAATAATTGCCCAAACACATTCTTAATTATTTTTAACTATAAAATCGTTTTTTAAAAATAGTTGTCAACTCTTAAAATATTTTTATAGAATAGTTGTTCAAACACATATTTATTCGTAAAACAATTTATAAAAAAGTCGTAAAAAACATTTTTATAAAAATATTTTATGAGTAATTATATTAATCGAGTTTAAAGCTTTATAATGATTTTTATCTACTTCGGGCACGAGGATTCTTAGATGGTTTATCTGGTTTCCTTGTAATGTCCAAACCATTAGCGGAATGGTTCTTCAGCATGTCGGTTAAGAAGCTTCCTTCGGAAAACTTCAATGGACACGAAAAATTTCTATGTTATACTGAGAGTAGGTGTAATCATAACCATAAGATGCGTTGAGACTCATTTAGGAAGTAAAACTCCCCATGTAAGAGCATGTGCTATGATTTGATGAAGTTGTCAACTTCATCTCATGTTGATGTTAGTGTTGAATTACCATATATTATATATTTTGGTTGATTTCTCGACACTACCGTGCAATCCTATAATCTTGCTCTTGAGAATACTAAAAAAAATAATTAGGAATTTGCTAAATTTCAATAAAAAAAATCGAATAAATATGTTTATATCAATAACGATCTGATTTGACTGAGTGTTTCTAGTTCAATCGATCTATTTTGGAACACAAACACTTGTATCACAACATTATTGAAATTTTGTCACATGTTGTCCCATGAACATACTTTCCACATATTTGAAAACTCACGGTTATATTAATTTAAAAAAACTCCAGAAACTAGCGTTGCTTTAATCATTTTCAAGTGACAAATTGGTTGAAGTGTGCACCATGTCTTGCAAGACGTTCATCTTTGACATTTGTCCAATGTTTATTTTAGACGCCTTCACCTCCATTGTCAACAACAATGTGCTTCCATTTCATTCTTGGTTAGAAGATGTGGTTTCAAAAGTAAGAGGAGAGACTTGGATGAGATTTTGGGAGAATTGAGTTTAGTTAAAAATAAATATTAATATTTGCTCGTTGGTGAATTAAGAAGTATTTGGTGAATGCGTATTGAGATTATCATTTCTCTATGGATCTAAATTTTGAATTTGAATTGGAAATGAAATGAAAGATGAAAAAATCTTTAGTTTTTTGGAATTAAAGTGGAATAAATTGTATTTAAAAAAATTAAAGTAGAATTTAATTTCAAAAAAAATTATAATATGTTTAAATTTTTAAGTCTGGCGTGTCTTCAACCACCAGAAAAAGTTGGAAAATATTTTTGTAAAAATATAAGAATGTGACCATTCTAATAGACATATTGCTCATTTAATTCTCACTCCATAATCATTTTATCTTATCAAATATGTCCTTATAAATGGTCAAATTGTTATAAGAATAACAAAAAAAATCAATTTTACCCATGTGTTATATAGAATCTTAGATACACAATTGAGTATTACCCAGTTATAAGATCCTATCGACCCTAAAATAGCTATCAAAGTGTTTTTACTCTCTTTTTTATCGACCGAGTCTAGCGAGGCTCGGGTGCTAAGCTAATAAAAAGGCAGAATGCGCTCTTCGGCTAAGGTCCAATTCGGTATTCTATTCCTTCGTTAGCAAATGATTTAATGCGATTATTTCTGTTATGAGATGAATCAAGAGGGAGATTACCAACATAGTGTGTGTGTGTGTTCCGAACCAACGCCCCCAATGAGATGGAGAATTTCTAACCTCTTATTTAGACTTTCGGGCCCTTGTGCGAGAAATCACGAAGAATATGTTGAAGATATCATTCGTCTAATTAACTTTCCTCCGAACTCTGTTATCTTGCTTTCCTAATTCACCTGAGCGAGAAAGCTCATCGAACAGGAAGGTCCTTCGCCACAAATTTGAGTGTCGACCTCATTCAATTCAATTATATTGTCAATATCTAACATCATGGTGAAAATAATCGAGCGCGTCAATATGCCAAACTAAAATATCTCGTTAGAAAGCGTAAAATAACACTTTTTGTAAGGATATCGTCAGTGAATTTTGAATGAAATGTTGTATTAAATCAATTAAATAAAAAATAATTTTATTAATTTTATATTTTGATTTATTTACATATGGTATCTTATCTTATATTATATATCAAAGTATGATATAACATAGACAAAATAAGGTTATGATATGTTTTTAGAATAATAATTCCATCGATACATCAAGATATCACTACATAGATATTTACATTTATTATATGATGATTTATTTATATATGGTATCTTATCTTATATTATATATCAAAGTATGATATAACAGAGACAAAATAAGGTTATGATATGTTTTTAGAAGGATAATGCCACCGATACATCAAGATGTCACTACATCGATATTTACAATCTTATATTTTTTTTAATTTGAATAAAAAATGATACATCTTCTGAGACAAAAGTTAAATTCCATAAATATTAGTTTCAATTTGTTCACATTGTGTGTTATGCTCAAGCTTTCATGACAGGATCGATTAGGGGGATCTTCGTTGAGCTACGATAGCTCGGTTATTGAAATATTGAACACCGATGAATTAAATCGAGTTTGATTTTTAAATCAAGCGGAAGACACTCAAAATAATCTTTTGTAGAAACAAATTAAACATTTTTTAAAGCATTAAAAAATATATGCAAGTTAAATAAGAAAAAATATTTTGATTGAAGCATTTTATCAAACAATTTGTATGCAATATTGAAGAACACATAAAATGCTTCAACAATGCATCTTTAAAAACAATGGAAATTATAAGTAAATGCAATAAATAAGTAGACACAAATTTGTTTATGGATGTTCGGAGATTAACAACTCCTACGTCACCCCTTCTTCCCCTTGGGAAGTATCTACTAGCAGATTTTGATTTATACAACACCTTGTACAAACTCATTTCAACTTAGGAATTATCTCTTTCCTAATTGAAACTTCTAGCACACTCTCGATTGTAGGCCGCAACCTCACAATCCGCATAATGTTTAACGTCTCTTATGCCAATACTACAAACACAATCTTTAATGTCTTTGTGTGAAGACTCACTCAACTAAACTTTGAACTTCAGCTCTCTTGTATATGTGTGAGTAATTTATCTTTTAAAGTGTACATCTCAAATGTATCCTCACACAAGTGCTTGTGTTCTCAACTAGCAGATTTCTTCATTCTAACTGTCCATGCTTTGAATCTCCTTCAAAAGCTCTTGTTTGATCTTCAAGATGTTGTATTTATAGACCCCAAAAAAGATATATACGTTAGACACAAGAATATGACCGTTTGGAAAGTTTCTGTACTGTTTCTGAAATTGCAACGGTCAAATTCGTCTTGCTGGATATTTTCTCGAGCTTAAACTGGTTGATCAACGGTTCAAACTGGTCAACGGTTGAACTGTTCAGCGATTGAAAGTTGTCAGCGGTTGAAACTGGTCAGCGGTTGAAAACTGGTCAGCAGTTCAAACTGGTGAGCTATACAATATGGTCAGCATCTCAACCGCAGCTCAACTAGTGTGCTATGCAGAACCAACATTTCATCGCCATTTATCAGCATCTTAAGTTTCGATTCAGACTTTGACTTTTGAAGATAATTTGTAGATCGTCATCTTATCTTTTTAACGCATACTGAATCGCTTCATTTCAATAACCGAGTTGAGATATATGGCTAAAATACCGCAACTGCTCATACCCAAATGATTGCTGTTTTCGTGCAATCAGTTTGTTCATTCACCAAACGGTTTGACCTAGATACCATTCGATTTTTCCCAACTGATATGAAATACGACTTGTTTCAAATTGCGTTTTCCGATCACTCAAGTTGGCAGATTGTCATTTGAATGATCCAGCTGAGAGATATCATCAAAACACCGAAGCTCGCCAGAAATTCAGTTTGTGCAGATTTCAGTTTCAGTTTTCTCCTTGTGTTAATAACTTCATACTTGAGTAAATATGTTAGAATCAATAACAAGATTTTTCAACATCCAAATCAAGATTTTGAACATGAAATGTTCCAAAATTTCAAAATAGAAGATAAAATAAATTGACATAAATGGACATTTCATGATGCATGAGTTCATTTTTTGTATAATATTTGTATCAATTATGTTAATATATTTCACTCGAAATATAAATCAACATTTTTGTCTTCTGGAACTTGGATGAATTGGTCATGATGTGAAAAAAATACATGTGAACGAATAATGTAAAATTGAATAATTATGTGACATGTTGAATTTTATTTTTGGATGTTGAAATTGAAATTACAAATACGATTATTTGAAAGAAATTTGTAATTTTTTTTGCTACTGTAGGACCGAGTGCTTACCGCTTTACCAAAAGCTATAGCTGGTGGTAATGGTGCAACTCAAATATTTTAAATCATATAGCAACTCAAGCACCACGGTTTGATCGCTCTACCAAGCATGGACAATTATTGCACCCAACAATCTCTCTCCCAATAATTGCTCTTCTTGCAATCAATGGGAATCGAATCTGTGACCTTGGCTCTGATACCAATTGTAGGACCGAGTGCTTACCGCTTTACCAAAAGCTATAGCTAGTGATAATGGTGCAACTCAAATATTTTAAATCGCACAACAACTCAAGCACCACGGTTCGATCGCTCTACCAAACAGGGATAATTATTACACCCAACAGCTACACAATGACTTAAAAAAAGGGATAATTTTTTTTTAAATTTTACATGATAATTTGGTCAAATTAGATAATAGATATGGATATAAGAATTGATATATAAAACGTGATGTCAATGTAACATCACTTTTTTTAGAATCATTAAAATACGACAATATACCTTATAAGTTCATAAAATAACTTATAAACATGGAAGTTTATCAGTTGTTTTAAATAAAATTAGCCAAAATAATATTAATTACATTAGCTTTTTCATTAGTCCAAAAACTATTTCAACCAACATTTTCTCAATATAATGAAATTCTTTTTACGATTAAAAGCAAAAAAAAAACCCGGTTTAACTAGCTAATAATAATTACAATTGATACCCCATGGATGAGCCCATCAAGATCCGGCTCATATCTAGGGTCCACAGGTGAAGGGCCCATGACAAGCCCATGTATTCTCCTATAAATATCAGGTTTAAGCGTACAGTTATTTCATTCACTATATTGTTTTCAGCAGCACCCTTAGCTGCTCCCCCCATATATCCTCAGTCTCTGACTTGAGCATCGGAGGGGCTACGCCAGGACACCCTCCTGGCCCCCCTTCTAACGGTCTTATTCTTGATTTCAGCCTCAGGGTAATCTTAAAGCCCACGTCTAAACTAGTGACATACGTTGGGATCGGACCCGAAATTTCCCGTGTGTATCACTTGGCGCCGTCTGTGGGAAAACTTGAGTTGAGACGTAGAGATGGTAGGCATGAAAGGAAGTAGAAGAGCTACCTCAGCATCATCGCGTCCTCAGAGGGGACCCGAACAGTCTCATCTTGAGACGAGACAGGAACAACCTCGTCAAGAGACAAGAACCGAGCAGCCCCTTCACGAGACAAGGGTCGAGCAAACCCGTCCCAATGAGAACGTAGGGAACTTGACCCTGGAGCAGTTGGGTCAATTTATCACCCGGACAGTGGATGAGGCCATGAAAAAGAATCAAGAGTCTGTGTTTGTAGAGGAACAGGCCGCCCGTCAGGAGCGTGATGAAAATGTTGAAGTCCACCAGAGCAGGGTGGAGGAGACGCAACCCCTCCCAACTGGGGAGATTAGTGAGATGGGGGAGATGTGGAAGGAGATACGGAGGTTGAAGGAGCAGGTAGGAAGCAGGGCGCCGGTACCCAAGAGAGGAAGCCCTTTTTCACTAGCCATCTTGGAAGAAGGGCTTCCTCCGAATTTTCGACAATCTAACATTGGTGAATATGACGGACATACTGACCCCGAGGAACACTTGGGGAGATTTGAAAATGCGGCTTTGTTGCACCAATATTCAGATGGAGTCAGGTGCAGGGTGTTTCTGGGCACGTTGGTGAGGTCAGCCCAGCAATGGTTTAATACCCTGCAGCCCAACTCCATACAGTCTTTTGAGGATTTTTCTACAGCTTTCTTGCACCGATTTGCCAGAAAAAAGAGGCACCGGAGAAATTATTTGAGCCTGTTCGTGATGAAACAGCAAGAGACTGAAACTTTGCGAGAATTTTTCCAGCGTTTCAACAGTGCAGCGCTGGAGATACTGACGGCTACCCCTGACATCATGATAAGTGCCTTTACACAAGGATTGAGGGGATGGGAGTTTTTCAAGTCGCTGGTCAAGAAGCCTCCGTCGAGCTATGATGACTTGTTAGCTCGGGCGGAAAAATATATAAACTTGGAAGATGCCCAACGGTACAGAAGGATGGACAACCGACCCGGAGGGAGTAGGGTGGAGGGAGCCGAGAAAGGCTGTAAGAAGAGAGGTGCAGATGTGAGGGAGGAGGACATAACCAGAAGTAGAAGACAATTCTCATCACATGTTCCTCTGAATAGGAGTCGGGATAAGGTAATGGAGGTGAGGGAGTCAGGGGAGAGGGGGGAGAAGTCGCAGAGGGTTGAGGGCAGTGCTCGACCTCCGTCGCGGGGTAGACAAGAAGGATCCTCGTCCGGGAGTGAGCTGAGATCTCGCCCATCTTCTAGGCGGGGTCGAGGCCCTTCGTGGATACATCAGAGGATCAAGGAGCCGAGGAGAGAATGACGAGGTCAGGATGTCCCTCGGGAGCCCGCTGAACCGAGGAGGGGAACGAATGAGGATAACCAGCCTACGAGAGGAATGATTCATATGATCTCGGGGGGTGCTACTGATGGGGATTCCAGGAAAGCGCGGAAGGCGCATGGGAGGAGGTTGAAGAATTTTGAAATATCTAGGAGTGCGGACTTACCTCAGGATCCTGTCATCAGTTTTGGACCGGATGACCTCTGAGGAATTGTGGCTCCTCATAACGATGCCTTGGTGGTGACGGCCACCGTTGCCAATTACGATGTGGCACGAATATTTATTGATAATGGAAGCTCTGTTAATATCCTGTTCAAGAGAACTCTGGATCAGATGAAGGTGGAGAGATTTGAGTTCGAGCCGATCTCTACTCCTCTATATGGATTTGTAGGACATGCCATCCCGCCACTCGGTCAGATTGTCCTTCCTCTATCTTTGGGACATGAGCCTCGGCGGGTAACAAAGATGACAACGTTTACTGTGGTGGACACCCCATCCGCTTACAATGGAATTCTGGGGCGACCAGCCCTAAAGGATTTCAGAGCTGTAGCATCCACGTATCATCAGAAGTTGAAGTTTCCTGTAGGGAAGGAGGTTGGAGTCTTATGCCGGGACCAGAGGGTCGCGCGTCGGTGTTATGAGGGGATAGTGAAAGAAGAGGGGAAGAGGGCGCGTGTGGAGGTCAATATGATCAGAAGGGGGCGAACCGGGTTGCCCGTAGTAGTGAGGAAGGTTCATGAGGTGATGAATGAGAAGCCGGAGATCGTGGCATTGGGGCTCGATAAGAAGACACTAAGGATAGCCCCTGAACTTGACCCAGAGATCAGGGATGAACTCATTACTTGTTTGCAGGCTAATCTCAGCGGGTTCGCTTGGTCAGCCCAAGAGCTCACAGGGACGAGCCCAGATGTAGCAGAACACCGATTAAACATTTTACCAAATTTTCGTCCCGTGAATCAGAAGAAAAGACACTTCGGGCCCGAGAAAGATATAGTTATAAAGAAGAAGGTGGGAGAGTTTCTCAATGCTGGGCACATTCGAGAGGTACAATTTCCTACTTGGCTCTCGAATGTCGTTCTTGTTCCGAAGAGTTCAGGGAAGGGGAGGATGTGTGTGGACTTCAGAGATCTCAACAAGGCATGTACTAAAGATTGTTATCCTTTGCCTCGGATAGATCAGTTGGTGGACTCCACAGCTGGACATCAGTATTTGTGCATGCTGGACGCTTATCAAGGGTACCATCAAATTCTCTTGGCTGTGGAGGATCAAGATAGAGTGAGTTTCATCACCTCTGAAGGAACTTTCTGTTACGTGGTCATGCCCTTCGGACTCAAAAATGCCGGAGCCACGTATCAGTGATTGATGGATAGAGTCTTTTCTGAGCAGGTGGGAAGGAATGTCGAAGTGTATGTGGACGACATCATGGTAAAATCAAAAGACTCAGCTCAGCTCATACCGGATTTGGTGGCTGAAGCTGAATCCTCAAAAGTGTATCTTCGAGGTGAGGAGTAGAAAGTTTTTGGGTTATATGGTGACAGAGAGGGGGATTGAGGCTAACCCCGAGAAGGTTCGAGCTATCCAAGACATGGTTTCTCCTCGAGGATCGAATGATGTGCAGAAGTTGACGGGGAGGATCGCAGCGCTGGCGAGGTTTATCTCGTTGTCTGCTCACAGAAGCTTACCATTCTTCCGGACTTTGCAGAAGGCGAAAAAATTTGAATGGGGTCCGGATTGCGAGAAAGCTTTCACAGAAGTGAAGGAATATCTTGTCGAGCTTCCTGTCCTGGCCAAACCGGCAGCTGGTGAGCCTTTGTGGGTATATTTATCTGCCACTGAAGGGGCTGTAAGTTCGGTCCTTGGCAAGCTAGATGGATCCGTTCAACAGCCGGTTTACTATGTTTCGCATGCACTCAAAGGGGCAGAGATCAGATACTCAGGGTTGGAAAAATTGGCTTTGGCTTTGGTGATGACAGCAAGACGTTTGAGGCCATACTTCCTATCTCATCTAATTGTGGTACTCACCAACAGTCAATTGGGGAAGATCTTAACTCATTCAGATATGTCTGGCCGTTTGGTCAAGTGGACTACTGAGCTGGGAGAGTATGACATCCAGTATGAGCCGAGAACAGCTATTAAAGCACAAGCCTTAGCCGATTTTCTGGCTGAGACCGTGCATCAAGAAAATGAGGACCCTTGGAAAGTATATGTGGATGGTTCATCTTCGAAGGAGTGAAGTGGGGTGGGAGTGGTACTGATTTCACCAGCTGGGGAGGAGGTGAAGTTAGCGGTAAGGTTGGACTTTCGAACATCCAACAATGAGGCAGAGTATGAGGCTGTGTTGGCAGGACTTCGAGCAGCCAAAAACGTGGGAGCTACCCGGGTACTTATATTTTCTGACTCACAGCTGGTAGCACAACAGATGAAGGGAATGTATGATGTGAAAGATGAAAAACTTATTGAGTATGCTCAAGAGGTGGACAGAGTCAGAGAGAAATTCGCAGAGATTACATTTGAACAGATTCCTAGGAAAGAAAATGAAAAGGCGGACACTCTAGCCAAAATGGCTGGAACACTGGGAAGTTGGAAGACTAGAGATGTGGTATTCCAAGTTGAACTCACACCTCACACGAGTTCACCCGCAGTTGAACAAGAGGAGGAGGATTGGAGGACTGACATAATGATTACCTGAAAGAGAGAAAGCTTCCTGATAACCCTCGCGAAGCTCGTAAGTTGAAGACAAAATGTTCGCGTTATGTGATGATCGGAGAAGTGTTGTATAGAACGTCTTTCGCAGGGCCGCTTCTTCGATGCTTGAGTTATCAAGAGGCTGATTATGTACTCCGAGAAGTTCATGATGGGTGCTGTGGAAATCACCTGGGGGCTTATGCGTTGGCAAGGAAGGTGTTGCTAGCCGGTTATTGTTGGCCCTCAGTGCTGCATGATGCTCAAGAGATAGTGATGTCTTGTGATACTTGTCAACGTCATGCTCGGTTGCATCACCGGCCGACCGCGATGATGAAGGCTATCACGGCCGCTTGTCCTTTTGACCAGTGGGGAATGGATATTGTGGGGCCTTTTCCTATAGCTTCTGCTCAGAAAAAGTTCTTATTGGTGGCAGTTGACTATTTCTCGAAATGGGTGGAAGCGGAGCCGTTGGCAAGAATCACTGAGAATGATGTTCTGAAATTCTTATGGAAGAATATAGTGTGCAGATATGGGGTGCCTAAAAGATTGATATCTGATAATGGGATACAGTTCCAAGGGGCTAAGATTCAAGCTTGGTATAAAGAGATGAAGATCCAACAAGTCTTTACATCTGTAGCTTAACCGCAGAGTAATGGGCAGGTGGAGGTGACTAATCGGACGCTGGTGCAGGGTCTGAAAGTTCGACTTGGCAATGCTAAGGGAAATTGGATGGATGAGCTACCAAGTGTCTTATGGGCATACCAAACCACCCCAAGAGAAGGAACCAAAGAAACTCCTTTCAGTTTGGTCTATGGTAATGAGGTAGTGCTCCCAACTGAGATTGGGTTGGAATCAGCAAGAATAATGTTTGATGACGAAGACAATGGTGCGAGACGCGCCACTGACCTTGATCCTCTGGAAGAAGAGAGAGAGGCTGCCAGCATTCACATGGAAACTTATAAGAACCGCATTGCACAGTCTTATAACCGGAGGGTCGTTCAAAGAAACTTCCAGGTAGGTGACTTGGTCCTGAGGAAGGTGCCAGAAGAGCAGAGAGGAAAGTTGGACCCAAAGTGGGAGGGTCCCTTCAAAGTGATCGAGAGGCTGAGCTCTAAAGCCTATTACTTGGAGAATGCACAAGGCAAGGCTTTGAAGAGGCCTTGGAATGCTTATCATCTTAGGAAGTATTATTCTTGATTCTATCGTTGATGTATTTTATTTTCTTAATTTTCATATGTAATCCATTGGAATTCAATAAAATCAAGTTCTTCTTTTCAATTCATGAATGTTGTTGCATTGTGAGGGTTAAAAAAAAATTTATTTTCCTACTAAGGCATCGCCTAGTAGAGGAGTAGCTTGGATGAGAAAAATTAAATTTTCCTACTAAGGCATCGCCTAGTAGAAGAGTAGCATGGATGAGGAAAATTAAATTTTCCTATTAAGGCATCGCCTAGTAGAGGAGCAGAGTTAGGGCAGGGAAAAAATTAAATTTTTCTACTAAGGCATCGCCTAGTAGAGTGAAGGAGAAAAATTAAATTTTCCTACTAAGACATCGCCTAGTAGAGGAGCAGAGTTAGGGAAGGGAAAAAATTAAATTTTTCTACTAAGGCATCGCCTAGTAGAGTGAAGGAGAAAAATTAAATTTTCCTACTAAGGCATCGCCTAGTAGAGGAATAGCGTGGAGGAGAAAAATTACATTTTCTTACTAAGGCATCGCCTAATAGAGGAGTTAGAGGGTGAGGGTGTTGAATTTTTATTTTCCTGCTAAGGCATCGCCTAGCAGAGGAGTTAGAGGGTGGGGGTGTTGAATTTTTATTTTCCTGCTAAGGTATCACCTAGCAGAGGAGTTAGAGGGTGAGGGTGTTGAATTTTTATTTTCCTGTTAAGGCATCGCCTAGCAGAGAAGTTAGAGGGTAGGGGTGTTGAATTTCATATTTCCTGCTAAAGTATTACCTAGCAGAGGAGTTAGAGGGTGAGGGTGTTGAATTTTTATTTTCATGCTAAGGTATCACCTAGCAGAGGAGTTAGAGGGAGAGGGTGTTGAATTTTTATTTTCCTGTTAAGGAATCGCCTAGCAGAGAAGTTAGAGGGTAGGGGTGATGAATTTCATATTTCCTGCTAAAGTATTACCTAGCAGAGGAGTTAGAGGGTGAGGGTGTGGAATTTTTATTTTCCTGCTAAGGTATCACTTAGCAGAGGAGTTAGAGGGTGTAGGTATTGAATTTCTCTTTTTCTGCTAAGGCATCGCCTAGCAGAGGAGTTAGACGGTGGGGGTGTGTAATTTTTATTTTCCTGCTAAAGTATCGCCTAGCAGAGGAGTTAGAGGGTGGGGGGGTTAAATTTCTCTTTTCCTGCTAAGGCATCACCTAGCAGAGGAGTTAGCGGGTGGGGGTGTTAAATTTCTATTTTCATGCTAAAGTATCACCTAGCAGGGGGGGTAGAGGGTGAGGGTGTTGAATTTTAATTTTCCTGCTAGGGTATCACTTAGCAGAGGAGTTAGAAGGTGTGGGGGTTGAATTTCTCTTTTCCTGCTAAAGTATCACCTAGCAGCGGAGTTAGAGGGTGAGGGTGTTGAATTTTTATTTTCCTGTTAAGACCTCGCCCAGCAGAGGAGTTAGAGAGCGAGGACGTTGAATTTTTATTTTCATACTAAGACATCGCTTAGCAGAGAAGTTCGCACTCTGTCGATTTTATTCACCTTAGTGATTTAAAAGCATCGAAGATAAATTCGGAAGAAGCAGCGAATGCAAATGCAAATTACTCAATATTGCATAAAGCGAATTCGTACATGGCAAAAGTGCGCAAAAAGAAATAACCAAATGTAAACATCGCAAATGTTGCATAATACTACGGAAAGTAAAGCAGTGCAGAAAATAATAGAATATGGCCCGAAGGCATACAATGTTTGCGTAAATAAAAAATGACATAAGTAAATGAACTCGGTCTAAGAATCGGGGGGAGACTCGCTATGAAACCCTCTATGTCGATGAAGTCAGTAGGTGCGCCTGGCGGAGGATAGCCCTGGGCCTTGAAGAGGTCGACTGCACCCTCGAAACCCACCTCCAAGTAGTGAAAAACTTTAGGGGCGCAGATCTCATTGAACTCCTTTGACTTGAGGAATTCTTCCTTGAATGAAGAGGCTTCGGAAGCGCGTTGCGCCTTGGCATCCTTGAGGTCCCTACGGATTTGTGATGCTTCAGCTAGAGCATTCTTTAACTCTTCCTTCAGCCTCTGGTTTTCCTTTACGTGATCCTCTGTCAATCGCTGGAACTCCTGTTTCTCTTTCAGAAATTCCTGTTTCTCCTTCAGAAGCTTGTCGCCTCGAGCTTGGGACTCCGAAAGCTCCTTAGCGTGTGTTACTTTCATCTCGTCAATAGTAGCCTGGAGCTGTTCGCGGAGAGCCTTTCCCTCGCGTAAGTCTTGGCAGGCGATGGACCTGATATCATTGGCGCGCTCCACCAGCGCCCCGGCGTACATCATGCCCTGAATAAGATAGATAAGAGTGAAAAGACGACAAGAAGATCAAACATATATTGGACATCAATCTAAGGACTAGAAGGAGAAATATACCTCAGTGATACTGCTACATGTCCGGCGAGTGAGTTCAGACCACCCCAGTGAACTCATGAACGCTGAATCTGTGTCGGAAGGAAGCTGATACATTATCTTCTGAGCCAGAGGAGTAGGACCCCGCCCCACGATGGCCGAATCCGAGGTGTACAGAGGATGTACCCTCGACTCAGGGAGAGGCCCCTCATCTGACTCGGACCCTTCTGGAGAGGAGACCGATACAACGGAGATCTCAGAAATCTTGCGCTTACTATGCTGTGGGACTGACGGGCTAGGATCAGTGGATGTTTTCCTCTTACCAGGTGGAGGAGGGGACTTGGCTCGATGAGGTGGATAGGAGGCTCGCTTTGGGGCGGAGGAGGAGGAGCCTGCCTTCTTCTTTACAGCAGTAGGGGAGCTAACAGGTCGCTTCGCAGTAGTAGAGCAAGAGCCTGTCTTCTTCTTCTCAGCAGCACAACAATCTCCCTTTGTGCCCATTGTGACCGCTGGAACAACCGACTTCTAGGGAGCGGATGATGAACTCCCAGCCTTATTTTTCGCAATCTCGCGAAGCAATGCAACATTCATGGCTCTAACACCTGCAAATAAAAACAGTGAACTGAATGAGAATATTGTCAAATAACGCAATAAGCAAAAGAGAGACAGAAATGGTGAAGAGATGAGAATATCTACCGCCGTCCTCCTTTAGCTTAATTTTCGCGGGACTTAACCCAGCATGACACAGGAGATCTTCAGATAGAAGTTAGAGAATGCTAAAGCATCGGTCTCCTAATGCACTCATTATCTCCAGATACTCCTTATCCTTCTTGTAATCCTTGGAAAGTTCAGGCTTGGTGGAAGTAGGGTACCAATCGGTATAACAAGTCAATTCTGTGGGTGGCTGGATATAGAAGAAGTATTTTTTCCAGTCCTTAACATGACTAGGAGCCCCCTCGAAAAGCTTATGGCTAGACCGAGAAGTCACATAAAAAAGCCCTTCTTTGGATCTGGACAGAACTAAGAAGTAGGAGAAAGTGGTGCAATTCAAAGAGAGGTCTAGGGCCCGGAATAACACAGCGAAACAGCTTATCAAACGGAAAGCATTGGGCGTGAGTAAACCTAAATGCACCTGATAGTACTTACTCAGTTCTTGAAAGAAATCGCACCAGGGGAGGCAGAGACCCGCATCAAAATGATGCTGAAAGAAGGTATAATAGCCCTTAGGGGCTAGATAAGGCCGGTCCTCTGGACTAGGAATAATGATCTGATGGGAAGAAGGAATGTGCCGCAGAGTCTTAAGTTTTGACTCGCTACCAGGAGGGATATGGGATGACAAATGACCGTATCATAAGTTATCTGCTTCAGATATGTTCATTTTTTGGGCCACGTGACGAACTTCCTTACCAGGACGATTGTGGGTGGTGACTTCCTCCTCATGGGAATCGAGGGTAAATTCAGGATCAGCTAGGGAAGTCCTACTCTTGCTAGACTCACTAGATTCACTAAACCCGCTAGACCTATCGGAGCCACTCGAGGAACTGGACTCGGAATCGGAAGAAGACATAAGTGTTAAGGGCAGTCAAACAGGAAAAAGAGGGAACTGACCCGGATGAGATGTGAAAAGATACTCAAAAAACCGCAAGGGTGAGCCGTTGATGAGCACAAGTGTGGTGCACGCTCGTGCGGGGCGAGGGAGCGCCGGGCGAGCGTGCGCTGTCGAAGCGCTGTGGTGTGGACGAGGTGATGCGCGCGCTGGGCGAGCGTGCGCCGGGCGAGCAGACGTGGTGCGTCGGGCGAGCAGACGTGGTGCGCCGGGCGAGCGTACGGCTGGGCAAACATGCGCGGAGGTGAGGCGCGCTTGTGGCTGGGGCGAGCGTGCGCTCGGCGAGCAGGCGTGGGGCGCCCGACGAGCGTATGGCTGGACAAGCGCGCGCGGAGGTGAGGCGCACTTGTGGCTGGGGCGAGCGCGCTTGGCGAGTTTGCAGCGGGGGCGCCGGGCGAGCGTGACGATTGTGTGCACGAGGCGGTGGGCATCGGTGAGGTGCTGTCAGGGCGTGTTGAGGGCTAGGGCGCACTGGGCGTAGCACTGGGGACGAGCGCGCACTGGGGCGGGGCGCTTGCAGCAGCGGCGAGGTGCACTTGGCGAGCTCGTGGCAAAGGCGTTGGGCGAGCGTCGGGCGAGCGTGGCAGGGGCACTGGGCGAGCGTGGCTTGAGCGTTGGGTGAGAGTGGCTCGGACGTTGGGCGAGCGCGGCAGGGGCGAGGGCTCGGCGGCGCTGGGCGAAAGTGGTAGGGGCGCTGGGCGAGAGCTGGGCGAGCGTGGCTCGGGCGTCGGGCGAACTCGCGAGCGCAGGTGTAGAAAGAGAGGGTAGGCTGAGATGGTGGAGCGTATGTGAAGTACAGAGGAAATTATGTTGGGGAGAAGTGAAATTGAAGTAGGGGAGAATCTCTATTTATAGGGGAGCTCAGACCAAATCTTACCATTCAGGAGGAGATTGCGATTTGATTTGATATCTTTCCCTCTCGAATAAGATTGCGATTTGAGAGGGGCGACTAGTGATACCCCATGGATGAGCCCATCAAGATCCGATCCATATCTAGGGTCCACAGGTGAAGGGCCCATGACAAGCCCAGGTATTCTCCTATAAATACAAGGTTTGAGCGTACGGTTATTTCATTCACTATATTGTTTTCAGCAGCACCCTTAGCTGCTCCCCCCATATATCCTCAGTATCTGACTTGAGCGTCGGAGGAGCTACGCCAGGACACCCTCCTGGCCCCCTTCTCACGATCTTATTCTTGATTTCAGGCTCAGGGTAATCTTAAAGCCCACGTCTGAACTAGTGACGCTCGTTGGGATCGGACCCGAAATTTTCCGTGTGTATCAACAATTAAGACTTCAACTAGCCATATTGCGATCTAGTATAAGGTTCCATTTGGATGAGTGCTTTAAAAATATTTTTAATGTTTTATTAGTGAAAAAACTTAAAATATATGTTTGGATAAGATTTTTGTGAAACGTTTTTGAAAAATATCATTAAAAAGTGTTATCCAAGTATAATATTTAAAGAATAATTGAGATGTATTTTTTGATATTTTTAGAATAAATAAATGTGGGTTGAACGATAATTAATTTTTTTTATAGAATAATTATCAAAACACATTCTTAATTATTTTTAACTATAAAATCGTTGTCAGCTCTTAAAATGTTTTTATAGAATATTTGTTTAAATACATATTTATTATCAAAACAATTTATAAAAAAATTGTAAAAAAACACTTTTATAAAAATACTTTATAAGTAATTATCTTAATCTAAAGCTTCAAAATGATTTTTTTATCTTGTGTCGGCATTATTTCTACCTTGATCCTTTCGGCACGAGGGTTCTCAGATGGTCTAGTTGGTTTCCTTGTAATGTCCAAACCTATCAGCGAAGTGATTCTTCAGAATGTCGGTTAAGAAGCTTCCTTCAAAAAACTTCAATGGACACGAAGAATTTCTATGTTATATTGCATTTCATTATGATGTCAACGTTGATGATTTCATCTCACATTTTTTTAGTAATGGGATGATATTGAAATATTAATTTTTTTTATCTATTCAATGATTGTTTTTTAAAAACATAATAAAATTGCATATCTAATTAAATACAAACTAATAAATTAATGATTGAATATTTTATGAAGAATTAGTTTTTGCATCTTCATTTAATAATAATGTTGAACGTCATTGAACCTTGGACCGTTAACACATTTCTCCATGATTCGATTTTCATGTTTCGTATATATCCCTTATTTCATTTTTTTTCTTCATATTTTCGTGAACTTTTGCATAATGATATTTTACTAGAGCAATTCTCGCATACTCCCTTTGTGTATCTTCTTCATGCATTGTTTTGAGCATATCCATCATGTTTGTATCTTTCGATCTTTCTCCTCGCATGGTCTTTTTGAAAGTCTTCATTCTCATCGGTATAATGTTTTTGCTTACTTTTTGCATGTCATCTCCTTCCTAGACGGTCTATGTACGTATCGGAGAATGTGAAGAAAGGATATGGAGAGGATTTACCATCAATATTCGTCAGTTTCTTCGTAGAATTCGTCAAATCTACTTTGAATTTATCGAATGACCATATATTATATTTTGGTTGATCCCTCGACACTACCATGCAATCTTATAATCTTGCTCAAACGTTGTTTGAGAGCTTGATAATAATAAAAAAAATAATTAGGAATTTGCTAAATTTCAATAAAAAAAAATTCGAATGAATATTTTTTTTATCAATAACGATATGATTTGATTGAGTGTTTATAGTTCAATCAATCTATTTTGGAACACACACACTCGTATCGCAACATTATTGAAATTTTGTTACATGTTGTCCCATGAACTTACTTTCCATCTATTTGGAAACTCACGGTTATATTAATTAAAAAAAAAACTCCAGAAACTAGCATTGCTTTGATCATTTTCAAGTGACAAATTGGTTGAAACGTTGCACCATGTCTTGCGAGACGTTCATCTTCGAAATTGTTCAATGTTTACTTTTGACGCCTTCACCTCCATTGTCAACAATAATGTGGTTTCATTTCATTCTTGGTTAGAAGACGTGGTTTCAGAAGTAAGAGTAGACTTGGATGAGACTTTGAGAGAATTGAGTTTGGTTAGAAATAAATACCAATATTTGCTCGTCGGTGAATTGAGAAATATTTGCAGAAGAGTATTTAGATCATCATTTATCTATTGATCTAAATTTCGAATTTGTATTGGAAATTAAATGAAAGAGGAAGAAATCTTTAGTTTTTGGAATTAAAGTGGAATAAATTGTGATTTTTTTTAAAAAAAAAAGTTAAAGTAGAATTTAATTTCAAAATATTTTTTATAATATGTTTAAATTTTTTAAGTCTGGCTAGTCTTCAACTGCCAGAAAATCAGGAAGTTCAAAAATTTTTTTAAAAAAAGTAATAATAAAAACGGTGGGCTTCACCCCAGGTGTCCCAACACATCGGTCCACGGGGCAAGGAAACGACGCAGGCGAGATTGGACATGCTCTAATATAGAGTTTTCCGCGGACACCAGTGTGGGATATTGCTCGCTTTGTTGATGTCCCACACCGACATATTCACATAGAAACCGAAGTAAAAATTATAATCTGAAGTAGTTTCTTATAATAATAATAACAGGCACTCAAAACGTAAGTGTCATGCATCTATTGAAGTCCGGATATTGTACAAGAAAATGAGATAAAAACAGAACAATTTTCTAAAATAAAAAATAATGAAAAATCAAGGACTAGAATTCATTGTTAAATCAGCATAATGGAAATAACTACAAATCTGGTAAACAAAAATATGATAAAATTATCCCTCTGCTGATCAAAACCAAGCATGAATCACTTCAATCCTTCCGTCAAACCTGGTGGCATTCCTAAGCTTTGTGCAAGATTGCTCATTCTTTCTTTCATAGCCTGCATAGTTCATCAGACCAAAGTCACAAATGAACTTTATTACAAACCACCTTTTTTCAAAAAATTAAAACTCAATGAAAGTAGGATCAAGAAAAATAACTAAGCGCGATAATACTACCTCTAGTGTTTAAGATGATACAAGAAAAATAGCTTTACACTATAAGACGCTCCTGTAATGTATAAGTTGATCATAGAAAATGTACATTCAAAATTAACACTTGACACAAACATGTATGTATTGGTCGGGTACTGAACAACAACACACAACAAAAAATAACTACTTGAGAACCAAATAAATAAAATACACCATGGATTTCACCTGTACAATTTCATTTTTATGACCATACTCTGATACTATGACAAAAATCACCTTCCCAAAAGCTCAAGAATATAGGAGGCGAGATAACAATATTTTAATATTTTAAACTAACTACAATACTGTATTTGAATTCAAGATTTTGTAGATAAAGGTGAAAAGAGAAGTGAAACAGGTAATATTTTTCACCTGAACGCTCTTTTGGTGGGCGTCTTTGTAGGCCTCTGTGACCAAAAGGGAGAGTTTCTGGGAAAAAAATCAAATGGCTCTATTAAATTGGAGTTTCAGGTATCTGACAACATAATGAGCTAATATGTGTCATGCTCTGGTCCTGAATCTGTCGCCATTTACAATATAAGTGACGAGCAATGGACTTGCCTATTAAGCCAGTAAGTATTACTAGATAAACTTACTTCAGCTCCCAATTCCATGGCAGCCTCAGTTATCTCGATGCGAACTGGTTGTTGGTTCCCAGAAAGTGTTGCCTGAAAAAGATTTCATCAAACAAACAAAGCAGGCCTACAAATCTTCAACAACTATGGTACGTTAAATCAACCTTTATTAGCTCGCCTTCACAGTAACCATCAAATTCAGCTCTGAAATGTAGGAAAAGAATATTCAAATACGTTAACACATTGAAGCACAAAAATGATAAATCCAAGCAACTAGCAGGAATAAAAATGTGTAGAAATGAACCATAGTTACATACACCGCAAGTTCCTTTTGCACTTTTACCGCCTCAACTTGGACAACCATCTGCGCCTTTTTTACTGTCTCATATAAATTCTGCATGTTTCCTAAGATTCCAGCCTATTTTTACAGAGCATACAGATTCTATTAGAGCTCTATCAGCAGAAAATGGAAAGTTGAATGGTCAACATTAAACATAAACAGAAGAAATATAAACAAAGTATGCCAAATACAAGCACATGACAACTTCATCGCAAGAAGCTCAATATTCGAAAAGATGAAGACGAACAAAAGAAATATTGAAAATTGAAAGAATTACCCATAAATTGGCTAAAGTCAGGTATTATATTCTTGACAGTTCATAGGTATTAAATTGAGTTATCCCCTGAAAGGTAAGATTCTTCATTGATGGTCTCAACTAAATATAATATATTAAGTCATTTTTCAAAGACACCAGGCCCTGCTGGATTTTCATGTTCGGGAAATACTTTTTTATCCCCTGAAACAAAAACAAACACTAAAATTTTCACCTTTATTTTCATTTTCAAAAGCACATTTCTTTCGTTTTAGATTCCCGAACATAATCGTTGCTTTTAACTAAAATTTTAATCAATTTCAAAAAAAAATCTACTAATATATTACATTCTCTTGCAAACTATTATATCCTAAAATTTGTAAATAATTTTATCAAACAATTTCTAATGTCATTTGATATATATATTAAAAATAAATTTTCCTCAGAACAAACAACACACAATTTTTTCGCCCGTAACAATACAACAAAATATTCTCTTAAAAAACTAGCCAAAAAATTCTGAAAACAAAACCAAGCAAGCCCTTAATTACGTAAACACATCATTTTCTACCAGTACCTTGGAAGAGCTATTCTCACTGTTATCATCACTATCCTTCTTTCCACCAAATAATGAATGCACTCTGAGAGATTTCTTAACCATTCCGCTTTGGTTTCCTGGTAATGGCAAATTTGGTAGACCAACATGGCTGGCAATGTTATAGGACTTACCTTGAAATGAAACAAAAGATAATGGACAATACCAATGCGATGTCAGAAAATCAAAGTGCAACAATCAATATAAAAAAATCATGTGAAAATGGTAAGTGTTCAGAGATTGGAGATTTTTAAATCAAAGCAACGCCAAACTTTGCAGCACCCATCAGGCATACAATATCTTGGCCAGCCATAGGAGTTATATCTCATTGCAGAAATATATATTCCACACATTTATTTCACATCACACCTTTCCCTCTCCTCGTCTATCTTTTAAACATGTACACGCTGTGTGGCCCCCTTTTCTGTGCTTCATAAACTACTATAACTCTTCAAATTTAAATCCTATTTGGTTATAATAGTTGACAGTGGTAAAGACGAAATAAGCCCAAAATTTAATCCTTCAACATATTTACAATAAGGTCCTCAAGCTGAAGAACAAGCATTTCAAAGACCATTAGAACCATTACTGAATTTATAATACTACTGGTGCTAAATATCATAAGCTCAAGTGCCACAAAAACTTTAATTTCTTTTCAAATGACAGTTAGTATGGAGATCTTGTTTTCCCAGCCAATTGGGGATAAAATAATAATAATAAGAAGTAGCCTCCGTGTCTAAAAAACAAAACATATTCTAAGTCAAGAACCAAAACACATTCATTCAAAAGAAGCATTAATGATTCCACTGAGCAAGCGTAAGACTTACATCCAAGCTATTTTGTTTATCGTTACTAAACATTAACATGTGATTCAGTTAATGTATGATGGTCCCATATACTCCTAAACGTGATTTGAAGTCACAGATACAGTTATTCTTCTGAGATGCAAATCGTCTAATCCAAAAGCAACCCAAAGGAAAACTTTTCCTAATAACATACAATTGCCTCTTCCAAAATACAGACTTTTCCACCGACATGCCAAAGTTAAAAAGAATAAGCACAGATACCAAAGTTTTTACAATTTACACACTTTCATTTAATTTCCCGTTTTCCACGACGGATCGCAGCACATACGATATAAATTCCAAAACTAGCGGCCCTGTGTAAACACTCTCAAAGTTAAAAAAAAAATTCAATCTTTATTCCTCATTTTGGGTATATTAGACAATCAGTACCCAAGGATTTAGCTAAAGCAAGTTGAAGAAAACCCGCATCGCACAGTAGTTAGTTGGTATAATCTCAAACTGAACGAGCATCCAGATTTTTTCAAAATAGACACAATCATCCGAAATAATCGTTATACAGAAAACATATTGAGCCAACAATACAGAGAGGTGGGATAGCTTACTTGAAGAGAAGGAAGAAGTAAAAGAAGAGGGAAACTGAGCCGCTGAAGCTGCAAATGGAGCCATTGCCATATCTTTATCAAGATTTTACGGAGATGCTACCACTTTCTGTAGCGCAGGGCAAGATTGGATTAGAGAGGTCTGCTTGGTTTGTCGCGTTTCAATAAAACTCGTGCCTTTTAACATACGAATTAGGTTAATACAAAAGGAAAATGAAGAAACACTCACACGTTTGGATAATCGTCTCGATCTATACATAATGTAAAAAAATAATATATCTATTTTTTTTTGAAACCAAAATAATATATCTAATATAAAAATAATATATTTTCATAAATTGAGCATTAGATTTGTATCATAAAATTTAACGTGAACTCGTAAGAATTTTTGTTTATAAAAATTCAAGAGTGAGTCGATGTTTGAATTTGGCTAAAAAAACTATCAAATATATTCGATTTCATTTATGACAGTAAGCGAATCGAATCGACCCGAACAACAAAAAAAAATCCAATATTCGAGTTCAAGCTCGAATACGAATACATATATTCAAAGCTCAAACTTTTTGACTCGGTTTCGAGCTTTTCAGAATTATGACTCAGATCAAAGTTCCATTTTAGTTCGAAAAATAGGTCCCAAATTAAATCATATCATTAACATTAGACAAATATAATTGAGCAGCTAAAATGGCATATTTAACCAAGTATTCTAAATTTTTTTTCCCTCACAAATTCGTAAATAAAGAAGTTTTGTCTATCATATTAAATATTTTTCGAGTCGGTTCGATTATTTTATAATATAATCTCAAATACAAATTAAATATTTTTCTAACGGATTTGATCCATTTGAGTAGCGCAAACTAATCAAAGGTAGCTAGAAAAACATTTGATTATCGAGTTCGAGCAACGTGCATGTTTTTGATTGTTCATGACCTGCTCATCATGGTTTTTTGTTTAAATATTATGAACACTTTTTTTGAGTGAAGTATATTATATTAACACAGACACATATATATTATATTAAAATTTAAATATAACACTCCATCTTATCTCTAACTTTGCTCATCATTCTCCGATCCTTTGGCTCCTCTCATTGCTGAATCGCTGATTATAGAAGATAGAATTAGATGTAAAAGCTTAATGGTTAATATCGAAACAAAAATAGTAAAATACTATCTCATCAAAATTTAAATTCAATATTTTTTCCATTTTTATCTTAAAAAATGGCTACATTACTCTCAATGCAAATAAATATTATAAAATATCATAAATTTAAAAATCACTAAAACGATCGTATTTGTTTTAATTAATTATTAGAAATTCTTATAAAACAATCATCTCAAAAAAATCATTTCTAATATTTGTTACAAAAAAATCTCAACAAAAAATCATTTACGTGATAAATGCAAATAGGCGTTATTTTGACACATGTAAATGTATCGTCTCGTCTGCTAAGTGATACTGTTATAGATTATAATTTTTTGATCACTTCTGTCGTTATATGAAGTTTATGTCGGTTAATGAATTCGATCAAACAGATAATTATCTTTATCAAATATTCAGCTCTTTGTTCATGGAATTACACAGATACAAATAAAATCATGTTTCAATGCATGCTCTTCGATTGAATAACCTAGTTTGATAATACTTTTGGTATTTTGCATTCACCTTCGATTTATTTTTTCGTATTTGACACTTACCTCTCTTATCAAGTATAAAAATTATAACATGTCAAAAGAAGTGAGTTCCCAATACACAAAATGCAGGAGAGATGAATGCAAATTATCCATAATTGATTTTTTGATCTGTCTCGGCAATATGGTAAGTCAACTATTGGTATATAAAGAAATAAAGTTCTTAATTTTGATCAAATATCTATATTTTTTTGTACAAAATTATTGTATAATATTTTTTTTTTTGAAACTTATTGTATAATATTATTAAAGTTAAGAGGTGACTGACTATTTTTTGGTGTCATGGTTAGCTTTTTTTGGGTATACAAAATTATCAATTGTTATAATTATATATAATGTTTAGTATCGAAACAAAACTATCTCATATTTAACTTCAAGATTTTTTTCCCCATTTTTATCTAAATTTAAATTATTATTCTCAATCCAAATAAATATTATAAATTAAATATCAAAACTTTAAAATTCATTAAAATGATCAAATTTTTATTATTTCAATTAATTAAAAGAAAAATATTATATAAACTCATCTAAAATTGTAATATAATCTCTAAAATTTGTTTACATAAAAATCAATTAACACTAAATTTTAATATACATGTACATGAAAAGTGTACATAGATTCTATTATTTAATTCATATGCAGACAAAATCATCAATGTTTATAATTATATATAATGTTTAATATCGAATCAAAACTATCTCATATTTAACTTCAAGATTTTCCCATTTTATCTAAATTTAAATGATTATACTCAATGCAAATAAATATTATAAAATATCATAAATTTAAAATTCACTAAAATGATCACATTTTTAATTTCAATTAACTATTAGAAAATCTTTTGAAAAATAATCTCAAAAAATTTAATTTTAATATAATCTCTAAAATTTGTTTACTTAAAAATCTCTAATCACGAAATATTTTAATATACATACATTACAATTGTTCAAGGCGCTATTATATATTAACACAATATGCAGATATCACTTGCCAAATGATACCGGTATAAATTATTATTATTTTTTCGCGTTTACGGTTACATGAAATTTACGAATAAGATTAATTTTCACAAGCAAGCTCGGTTGGCGAATTCGATCTAACATATGATTATCTTTATCGATTATTCAGCTTATTGACGTAACGTCGAATTTATGAATACAATTATGTTTCAATGCATGCTCTCGAATGGAGTTAACTTTGGCTTAATAATAGTTTTCTGAGCAGTCTCGGCTATATGGTAAGTGTAATATTTGTGGATAAAGAAATAAATTTAGTAGTACACCTAACGATGAATTGACAATGAACTGTAATTTTCATTTCAGTAGCAAAATTAATTATGTTGCTACCTAAAATTCGCACAATTTTTGTATTGTTGTAATCATTCTAAACATTATTTTATGTACTTGAGTGCCTACTATATTATGCACGCACAGTTTCTTCGTCATCCATGCAGAATCTTTCTATAAAAGAGGAACTTCTAGGCTAGGATTTTCATGCAAATTTGAGAAAATATAAGCTTGAATCATCCAAGAATAATATCGGAGTGGAGACATGAGCGGTGAAGATGGAGAAAGTTGTAAAAGGGCACCCGGTTTGCCGCCCCGTCTCCGGCCACAACTTCCCCCCATCTCATCACCTTACTCACGGATCCTGGCTAACCACCCAGGAAGCCAGCAAATGGGGTCGCAGAATTTGAGGACTAGTAATCTTGAAATGTCATCGCTTGCTCGGACTCTATCACAGTCATTGCCTTTTGGTCATGATTCCTTGTACCACGCGGGGGCGGCGAACGAGCAGCGGGGTGAGAGCTCGTACTCGTTGTTGCAGCCCTCACCTTTCGCCCCAGGTGGTAGTTGTTTTGGAATCGGGGCAGGTATTCAGGCTCACAGAAGGTCCACTAGTGAAGTCGTCCCTTCTCAATCTTCTGGATTGATTCCATGGAAAAGCCCTGGAGCTTTGGACATGGTGCAGGCGGTTAATAGCGATCCAAACTGTGCAAGAAGAGGTGTTAACAACAACACAGAGATGATGGGAGGGGGAAGATCCGAAATGGTAAACGTTGATGAGGACGTGTTCTCTACTTTTATGGATTTGGATTATATAGATGCATCGAACCCTTCTGGCGCGGCAGGGAAATCATGTGGAAATGAGGTTCAAGGAGCTTTAGACTGTCAAGATAAGGTGATTGGAGTCGACGGATGTGAGACCGAGGAGAATAGTAGTGCCGACGAAAGTTGGAGGAGTACTTGTAAGAGACCTGCAGGTGTGTCGTCCATGCCTGAGATGGGTGAAGGGCTCAGAAGGGTTTCCGAGGGAGATGTTTCTCAGATGAATCTACACCAACGAAGCGTCTCTGATGATAGTTTTATGCAAAATACAAATCTTGATGATGGTTTTCTTGAAATTCCTTCGTATCCAGGAACGCTGCCGCCAGGCCAATTACTCTCATCAATTACGAGTTCATCCGAATTGAATTCGAATGCTGTTGGCACGACGTTAGGTGGTGTTGCGTTTACTGGTTCTGATATGAACAAGATTATGGAGAACCATAAACTCTCCGAGATAGCATTAAGAGATCCCAGGCGGGCTAAAAGGTGATGCATCCTTCTAATCCATCATATACCCTTGAATTAACTAGTGATCACTAGTTTTAATTTTGTTATACTCCTAATCATACTTGCACATTTCTTGGTGTGTAGAATCTTATCCAACCGTAGATCTGCTGCACGTTCAAAAGAGCGAAAGTTGAGATACGTGGCGGAGTTAGAACACAGGAACATGACTTTACAGAACGAAAATACGATGCTGGCTTCCCAGCTTGCTCAGCTTGAGGTGAAAGCTAGTTATGATCATAATAAAGTTTCTTTGTAAAATGGTTTTACATCAGATTTTTCCCATTTTCATCCCATATATATAATACTTGTTTCGCATTTGAGTTCAGCGCAACTTTTCTGCATTGACCAACCAGAACAACGAACTGAAGCTTAGGTTGCAGGCATTGGAACAGCAGGTTCATCTGCAAGAAGGTCTCACTTTAATTTCAATTCTTGTTCATATATACTGTTTTCCCTCTTTCTGGTTATAATTAAAGTCAGCCATATTATTTTATTTCTCGAGATTAATCATTTTGGTGAAGAGATTATTAATCTTTTGTTGACTTACTATGGGTTGGTGTCATGGGACAGCACTGAAGGCAGCGTTGACTGATGAATTGCAACGCTTGAAGCTAGAAAATGAAGCATCTTCATCTAAGATTCATCACTTTGAGATACTTCAACTGCTCAAAAAACAAGAAACTGATGAAATGCAACCACCGAAGAAGCAGACGGAGTCACAGCAAGCGAACCTCGACGAAGAAGCTACTACATCCGCAGAGCATGAATCCAAGCAGTGATGTAGCTAGCTACTATGGCGTGCATGGCCGGAAATTCAATCAGAATCAGTTCTTTTGGACATAAGTCGTGTTGCAGTTTAATGTTTTGTTCTCGTCTTTAAGTTTGATGTCGCAGTTGTTCTCGTTAATGTCGTGTTTATTTAATATTTGAGTTTGAATTTAATATATCTTCAAATTATAATTCTTTAGGTCTTCAAAATTATTATTTTGCTGTCTTTTTTTTTCAGGGAAAAAAAGAATTATTATTTTATGAACTTAATTTTTAATTAATATTTATATTTAATTAAACACGCGTCAAATTAATTATTATTATTATTATTATTATTTATTCATGTACAAATGGCTTGCTCCTCCATTTAAATTCTGGAGTTATTCTTTAATTTGCGATAAAATTTTACATTATTTTGTCAATAAATGTTAAGAATTATATTTCTCGAGTAAAAATTCCAAATATACTATATAGCGACCTCTTTTTTTGTATTTAATATTAATATTTATATACCTGCGAAGCCCAGAAATGTGTCACTTTTTGGCCCATATTTTCTGGCCCTATTCGTGGCCCAAGTTTAATGTCCATTAACACGACGACGTTTCAGCGTCTCTTCTTCTTGCTTGCTTGCTTCACTCACCTCCATTGCTATCATCCATAGAATACCACCCCAAAACCCTACAATGGAAGCTGGAGCCAATTCGTTGAACGATGTCGTATCGACCCCGTATGCGGCCGTATCTGTGCTGAGCACGGAGGAAATGGTGGCTAAAGCCATAGCTCCAGTAAAAAGAGAGTTTCTCTGTCCACCTTCTGTCAGACCTTCCGATACAAATAATATTAACGATTCAGATGGAAAGAAAACTGATGTAAATGACACAACTTCAACTCCAGTTCTCAAGGAGAAAAAATCCAAGCGCCAGCTCAAACGCGAGCGCCGTGAGGTGACATAAAGTAGCTTTTTTATATACCTTTCAGTTCCGTGTTTATTGAAATGTATAATACCATTAACCGATTTTTTATTTCGAAGTTTTGATAGTGATTGGGTTCAGTATTGAGCTTGTACATTAGAGAAAATGTGGACGTTCTTCTATATATTCGGAGTTCATCATGTGTTTAGCTTGTAATCGTATGCAGTGGACTAAAAGTTTTCTATGATCAACTTAGGAGAAAAAATCGGCATTGCATCTGTGTCCGGAGGTAGCAAAAAGTGGGAAGGTTAGTTCGTGTCGGTATAATGAGAGTTGCCGCTTCAGCCATGATTTGGAAGCATTTAAAGCTCAGGTACACGCCGAACCAGAAAGGAGATATTTGTTGCAAAGATTTTGATTGCGTGCTTTGTTTTCTAATTCATGGATTGTGCTATTTTGATGGGTTCATTTTTACTAAATGCAGAAACCAGACGATTTGAAAGGAATGTGCCCTTTTCTGGTTAATGAAGGGCCATGTCCTTATGGTCTTGCTTGTAGATTTGCAGGCACACATAGAGATGATGATGCCTGTGTGGGTAATGGAACACTTAACTCACACAAGAAAGGGAACGAGATGAATTCATTGGACAAGGATTTTCAGAAGCTTCTGTGGAAAAACAAAGTGAAGTTCCCCAAGGCAGATGCTTCACTCAAGATGCTTGGGCTTCTGGTAAGAGCTAGACTGCGTACGTTATATTGTATAATTATTCATTGTTAGTCTCTTTCATGGCAATAATGTTTTGCATTGTCATTATATTTTGATGTCTAGTGTTCGACCATTTGTATTATTTCTAAGCTAATCCATAAGTTACGTCGATGTTTAATTTAGGGGAAGGGAAAACAAAAGAAAATAGATGATGATGAGAATGTTGGCGAAAATTTTGCAAACGGCACTGGAAAAGTTGATGAAAATGGTTGTTGTAAAGCGTCTGCTGTTCCGGATAATGAAGTGGATTGCTTTGTTGAAGTCTTTGAAGAAGATAAGAAACATGAAACATATTTGGATGCTGAGCTCAGAGCCCCGAAGAAGACAAAATGTCCGGTGGATGAAACTTGTTCAGTACAACATAATAATGGTTTGTTACAATGCTTTCCATGGGTTCCACCAGTACTTTCTGTATGTGGGGTGCTTTGATTTATTTGGTCTACTGTAACAGGCCGAATTCGAGAAGAGGGGGACAGAGACAAAAGATGTGAACATAATGAACCACAAACCATTGCGGAACATGCTATAGGAGACACTGATAAAAGCCTAAAGTTGCATCCACGTGAAAAGAAACTCATTGATTTTAGACAAAAACTCTATCTTGCTCCCCTGACAACTGTAGGAAATCTACCGTATCGCAGACTTTGCAAGGTTCTGGGAGCTGATATTACGTGCGGTGAGATGGCTATGTGTACTAATCTTTTGCAGGTTGGGAAATAAAGTTTTTTTCCTACTTAGCTTATATTTCATGCGATAAGAATATCATATTAACATACTGAAAGGTAGATATCAAGCACTAGATCATTATGCAGTTATTGTCGTGGGCATATGTTTGTGTAAACTTTCTAGTTTGTTTAGTAATCTAGAGGGAAGTACTTATTGTTTTCTGGTTTGACCCTAGGGTCAAGCTTCAGAATGGGCATTGCTGAGACGCCATTCAACTGAGGATTTCTTTGGCGTACAGATATGTGGGGCCTATCCAGATACAGTTGCCAAAACTGTTGAACTTATTGAGAAGCATTGCACTGTAGATTTCATCGATATTAATATGGGATGTCCAATTGACATTGTTGTTAACAAGGGTGCTGGATCTTGCCTCCTCACCAAACCAACGCGGATGAAAAGTGTTGTAGAAGCCTCTTCTAGAGCGGTTGACACACCCGTGACAATAAAGGTATGCTATAGAACTGATGTCTTCTGGTTCGATCTTGGTGGCGTGAGGATAGTGCGTTGAATCAGCTAAACATGTGTCTTGGTTAGGCTCCTTAAAGGAGACAGTCAAATAAGCTGGACGCTTAAAATAGAACTGTTAAAAATTTGGAATGCGGTTGTAATGAACAATTTACTCAGTTTTATGACATTCTGGTAATCTGTGACCATTTTTGCATGGTAAATTATGGAAGAAATTTCTCTTTTCAGTATGCGTTTTGTATGCACCTTCAGGTAAGGACAGGTTATTTTGAGGGCAAAAACCGAATTGACTCTTTGATACATGATATTGGAAATTGGGGAGCCACTGCAATAACAATACATGGTCGCACAAGGCAACAACACTACAGCAAACTTGCAGACTGGCAATACATCTACCAATGTGCACGAGCTGCCTCTCGAGGCCTGCAAGTTCTTGGAAATGGTGACGTGTTATCTTATCTTGACTGGAGCAATCACCATACCGATTGCCCTGAGCTCTCATCATGCATGATTGCTCGAGGGGCGTTGATTAAGGTTGGACAGAGATTTACCATCTATTCTCCTCAACACAGTTATTTTCATCATCTTACTTGAAGCGTTACTTATCTGATATCTAACTACCACCTTTCGGAATTCGTAGCCCTGGATATTTACTGAAATCAAGGAACAGAGGAATTGGGACATTAGTTCTGGGGAAAGGTTGGACATTTTGAAAGATTATGTGCGCTTTGGCCTTGAGCATTGGGGTTCGGATTCTAAAGGTATTGGTAATTGGTTTTCTGCATGTTTGGTAATTTTGAAGTGGAAACATGCATCCATCCTGTAACGTTGCTGAAAATTGACCTATATGTTTGAATTTGATGCAGGGGTTGAGACAACGAGGCACTTCTTACTGGAATGGCTCAGTTACACATGCAGATATGTACCAGTTGGTCTGTTAGATGTTATCCCACAGAAGATCAATTGGCGGCCACCCTCATATTTTGGGCGCGATGATCTTGAGACGTTAATGGCATCTGATTATGCTGCTGATTGGGTACATCACTTGGTCCCCACCATTCAGTTTCTTTTCCGTTTATAATGTTGTATATTCTTAATATAACTTGTCTCTGTCGTTTTAAATGCAGATTAGGATCTCTGAGATGTTGCTTGGCAAGGTGCCTACCGGGTTCACATTTGCACCCAAGCACAAGTCCAATGCATATGACAAGGCAGAAAATGGGTAAATAGCCACAATTTTATAGATACGTGTTACTCGAAGTCATCACGCGCCACATGATAATTCTTGACTGGGACTACAAAGGTTCGGCCACAAATAACGCAGCCGGTACTTGTAGTAAATATTTTATGGGTACCAAATGGGGAGTCCTTGATTTTGTCAGACCATGATTGCCAAAAACAAATCCGTTTTGATTGTAATGTTGTAGATCTTGATTCTAATGATAGATCTGACCACGCCAAACAATTTATTGGGAGTTTTTTTTTGTTTCAAGGCATATTACCGAGTTAATTGTTAAGAAGTGCTCATCATATTCGTTGATCCGCCATTGAAGAATTGACAGAGCTTTGTATGCAGAGAATTGAGCAAAATATTTGTATGTTGAATTGAATGAATGACAATTACAAGGTTCAGCTATTTATATATGCATCTAATTATCAAACTAATTAAGTAACCGTCTAAACAATATCTCCAGCTGTCGACAGTTGTTGATGCCGTATAACACTGGACACATGACTTGACTTTAATTATCTCTTCCTAAGAAAGGCACCACAGAGCAACTCATAATGTCAAAAAATCATCATATTAGAATCGCAAAGCTACAGAAAATGAGCGTTGGCTCTCAATTCTCTATGTTTTACATAAATCTTCTCCACTATCATGACAAAAAAAAAAACTAATACAAACTAAAGCCAAAAACTTGGCTAACAAGAATGGCAACCCCTAAAGCAATAGCTACAAGCGAGGAGGCCCATGTGAGCTTCTCCGTTATTCTGGGGACCCTGTCCTTGAGTGCCTGACTGCATGACCCTATAAACACTGTATAACTTCCCATAGCCACAACCGTCCCAATTAAGAACATGAATAGAAATGCAGCACCAGCCAAACGAGAAGGTAGTGCGAGTGCAGGTAAGATCATCATCAGCGCATCAGGTTGCAAGCCATGGACGATCCCCGTGGCAAAAGTAGCAAACCCAATCTTCTTCTTTCCAATTGTTGGATTCGGGAGAGCTTCATACCCACTAACGTCAAGTTTAGCATCATCCACGGCAACACATGGTGCAGGGACTTCTGAAGCTTCCCGGATTCCCATTGCACCAATTATGAGTAGAGTCAAGCCTACCACTCTTGTTCCCCAAGTTCTGATAACCTCGATATGAAGCCGATCCTTCAAAAGTAGAAAAAGTAGACCAAATATCAATTGGCCAGCATCATGGCCACATCCCCACAGGGCTCCAACAGCAGCACTTTCCATCCTTGTGCGGCCTATTGACAGTGGAGCTAATGCAGCAAGATGATCAGGACCTGACAATGTGTGTAAGCAACCGGCCAGTAAACCAGTCCACGCACTGCTCACTAACTCACTGCGAATGAGACCACCTCCAGATGCAACTGCTGAACTTCCACTTCCGACCACACTAGGAAAACTCGCAAAGGCTGGTGAAACGAGTGCAGGGTGGTAAAATAATGTTAAACAGATAGCTGATAGTAAGATCACTGTCCCAGTATTAAACACCTGAAGAAATTAAGATAGTCATAACATACACCACTATATCAGTCCCTCAAATCAACTTGATGGGATATTACCAAACGGTTACAACTGTTGTACTAGCAGACAACTACAAACATTTTGTTCAGAGACCATTAAATTCTAAATTCGGAATTATTGCAAGTATTTTCTAATTCGTCTGTTTTATTATGGTTAATTCTTCAAAATTTGCACAAGATATTGTTTCTATGATTCAAAGAGAATCAATAATTAAACCAAACTCTAATGCAGATTATTACACTAGGATTAGCAAATAAAAAGAATGATGATAATCAATGACAAAAAAAACACGGAAAGTAAGTAGACATATCTGTTACTTTGACTCCTCTTATCATTTTTTAAAAAACACATATCTCTGTTTGGAGGATGACAAAGGGCTGGATAACCACAAGAAGTACCTACTGAAACAAGGGTCACTGTGCTCACATATGGCACAATGAAAAGATAAATAAACAACACCAAGATCTTACAACAAGACGACTTCCAGTTCAAGAACTTATCGTTCACAGATGTAGCATAGTTTTTAAACCAAAGATCTGCAAAATGGATTTAGCCCGAAACTGTGCCTCTAACCAGGGACCAATAGTTAAAACCAACAGAAGGTTAAATCCTATAATTCTGAGCTAGGGATTAGATGAAACTACTTCAAAGTTATTATGAGATATGCAAAACCACAAAGATACAGAGCTAAAGTGAGTGGGCCACATATATCTCGTATTAAATATCACTCCTCACAGTTGATAGATAGTGTAAAGAGATGTAGCACCAGTAGAGAAGAATTAATGGTCATGTTAGGCTACTAAAGTTACAAAGAAACATTGATAAACCATAACATGGCCTCATGAATGATGATAACTAGGGTTGAATCATTTTAGTAGTATTTTCTGCTTGTCATCTTCAACTTAAACAGAGTGAACACTTTCCAAACCAGAAACATTTTTCAAATCAATAACCTTAGAGATACTTACTGTTTGGATTTTGATACTGGTCCGTAAAGGTAAAAAATATAGAAAATTTTCAATGCCTCTGTAAAAGACACATCTTCCTAGCATATTTTCCCTAGTAAGCTCCCCCGCATTACAGACATCACTAGTCTTTAATTGTTCAACAAGTAAAAATTACTAGTTCCACAAGGTAGAACCTTGGTTAACTGAATAACAAGCTTTACTTCACACACATAAACACAGAAGTTGCCCTTATAGCAACAAAATTTTCATTGTTTACCGGTATCACGAAGCAATAAGATCAAGAAAATAAAAATTCCTACAAATAATACTTGCGCAAACTAAATAAGAAAAAACTCACATTTTGCTGCTGAGGTGGTTTCTGAAGAATCTTATTTAGGACATCGTGCTTAGGCTCCTGCCCATTTGGCAAATCCTCAGGAGAAGACGTGATATCAACGCAATCCGCAGAAAGAAAATCCGATCCATGGAGATTGCAGGAGATCGAACTGATTGGGCGTGATTCAGAGCGTAGGAGCCACGGAGACCACGTCGTCGCAGAAAAACACGGAGCAAGCTTCCGGGGCAAATGAAATCGAACAAGCTGGCGAAAAATTGGAGAATTGGAATGAAATTTAGAAGGTGTTGCATTAGAATAGATAAGCCTTTCCATTCTCGCAAAATCACAGCTCGATTGAACCCTAATTTTAGGAAGTTTTACCAGTGTACAATGGGAAGAAGACGGTAGAAACTTGGAAGAAATGGATAAAATCTTATTCCCAGCCAGCCTTTGTGCCAGAAGGTTCGTTTCCCAAGTTACAAAAAGTTAAATAAAAGGGGGGAAATGAGGTAATAATAGTCGATTACGTTCTGAATTGAAAAAAGAGCGTCTTAATATTTTTATTATTTTAATAAAAATAAAAATAAAAATAAAAAATTAATCAAAATAAAAACTTATCTGAAATTCAATTAGTCATAATAGTTCACACAAACTCCACCTCAAATATGTATAACTCGACTCAGATATGAAAAAATCGACCCAAATATAAAAATTCACAAATATGAAAACCTTCCCAAATATTACTCGACTCAAATATAAAAAAAAAATCGACTCAAAAAATGAAAAATTTGAGTCAAATATGATAGCTTCGACCCATATGAAAATTCCAACCCAAATGTGAAAAGAAATTCAACTAAGATATAATACATATATGATTATTTAAGTAAATATTCAATCAAATATGATATAATGTAGTGATAAGGTGTTTTTTTGCAAACACAACTGAATTTGAATTTGAATTGAGTTAAAATGTGATCTTATTTTTGATTTTATTTTGACAAGTATATGTAAAGATCGTCTTGCGATTTAAGTCATTCTATTTGACCAAAATAAAAATAAATAAATTGATGGAGAACCATATATATTTTAATGATCCAAAATAAAGGCCTAATGATATTGATAAAAAAAAAAAAAGAATAACAAAAATCATATGAACAATTTTATTAAATAAAATATATTTAAAAAAATATTTTCTACTAAAAGATTGATGAGTATGACATAGAATGGGAAAAACATCCTTGGAGATGCATCTAAAGTCACAAAGGATGGTTTAACCATTGCTAATCGCCTTGAATTTAAGAACTTGTATAACAGGTGGAAAGTGCTACCGGTGAAGAGACCGGAGATGGTACCCATGCATGTACCTGTGCAATTGTTTTAGCATGGGAAATGCTTGCTCAAGATTGCAAATCAGCGGCACAAGTGGAACCAGAGAAATAAAATAAAAACCTCAAGAAACCGAAGTTGCAATAAATAAGGATTGTTGATAAGATGAAAATACGAGGGAGACATGAACAATTGGGAAAAGACCTTTGCGATTGAGGAAGAAACTGCACGATCGGGTAGAAGTGATGGAAAAATAAAATCGTGGGAGATTTGGTGAGAATGTGAGTGAAGGAGAAGGTAGAATAAGTGATTAAGAAAATTACAACATAATTTTATGAGTAGGTCTCTTGTGATATGGTTTCACAAATTTTTATCTGTGAGACGGGTCAATCCTACCAATATTCACAATAAAAAGTAATACTCTTAGCATAAAAAAGAATATTTTTTTATGGATGACCAAAATAAGATATTCGTATCACAAAATACAATATGTGAGATCCTCTTACACAAATTTTTGCTTATATATTTATGACTAAAAATAGTTGTTAGATGGTAGGATATACCAGTCTCCACGTCACACCCATGACCAAATATTTATATAATGAGAAATAAATAATCTTCATTTTGATTCACATCATCCAAGGCTATCTTTCCTCCTTCCTCTTCTCTTAAGAGCTAGGGTTACCTAATCAATTGTTGGTAAAGGATGTCGTCCATTGATGCCGCTTCGCAGAATACGATCATGTTGAAGAGCTCCGATGGCGAGACTTTCGAAGTTGAGGAGGCTGTTGCTGTCGAATCGCAGACCATAAAGCACATGATCGAGGATAACTGCGCCGACACCACTATCCCGCTGCCCAACGTCACATCGAAGATCCTCGCCAAGGTGATTGAGTACTGCAAGCGTCACGTCGAATCGGCAGCCAAGCCTTCCTCCGACGGCGTTTCCACGGACAAGGTCGTGGACGACGAGTTGAAGAATTTCGATACCGAGTTCGTCAAGGTTGATCAGGGGACACTCTTCGATCTGATTTTGGTATATCCCTCTTTTCCTCCTTTTGTTTTTACGGTTTTACCCCTGGGTTTTGTTCTTTTAGCCATCATGCCATTCGTTTCTCTCCGTTTGACGAATCTCCCCCTGGTTGGCCTTGCTGCATTTTTCTGCCGATTGCATGTCGCGTTGTATTGTTTGGTTTGTCATATTGAGTTTTAGTTTGGACCTATTTAGGTTTCTTCTTTTTGCACGGTAGCCATTGGTGTGTTTTTTAAAACTTTCCATTGGATTTCAGCTCCAACAAATCTATCCTCACCAAATTATTTTACTATGAAATTTTATGTTTCAAAATTATATCACTCTCTTGAACACCAATACAAGGATGAATAAACTCGTAACTGGTTAGTTATACAATATATTATGGCTCAGATGAAACTACTCAACTCGGAGTAGAATTTTATGGTTTCAACGCCCGAATACTTGCTCAAAATCACTGTCGAATTGGATTATTTCTCTGGCTACTCGATTTCATGTTATTGATGTTGGTTTTATTTTTGAATTGTGATTTTTGTGGGATTTACATGGTCATTGATTCCCCTTTGTTCTATTTTGCATTTCATTAAAATTTTGTCAGTCTTTTTCTTGTGACATGTACTGGAGATGAAGATGCAGTGGCAAGTTTTTCTGATTGGATAGGTGGTTTGTCTGGTTTTTGTGCTGGGTTTTAAAGCATCTTTAGTTTTTCACCCAGAGTATGTATATATGCTGCAAAATGTTTATGACATCTTTACCATGTTCCATGGTGAAATTTTTGTTTCTGTTTCTGGACTTGTGTAAGGGCATTTGTGTGATAGGTTTCACTTATTGTGAGCTTCTCCCTTGCTGCACTTTCTTTGTTGTGGTGTTGAAATTTCTAATCAATGCCTGTCTTAAACTGGTTTTCGATTTTTAGACTTATTATATGCAATAGTCTTAGTTGGAGTATTCGAGTGTTTCAGTTTCCTCATACTATCACTTTTCCTTCTTTTGAGTGGATGGCTACCCACCCTTCTTCTTTCTTTCTTGGTTATGCCAAGGAATGTTTTGGAAAGCTGGCTCTTTCTTTTGTTCTCTAAGTAGCCCCTAATTTTTTTCCAGGCTGCAAACTACTTAAACATCAAGAGCTTACTTGATCTCACTTGTCAAACTGTGGCTGACATGATCAAGGGGAAAACACCCGAGGAAATTCGCAAGACATTTAACATAAAAAATGACTTTACTCCCGAAGAGGAAGAAGAAGTTCGCAGGGAGAACGCATGGGCGTTTGAGTGAATGCTGCTAAATGTCTATATGCTAATTGTTTTGCTTTCTATATATTTAATCAGTTCATATGGACAGAGTGCCTTAAGTTCGTGTGTCGTATCTTGTTATGTGGAGACTTGCCCTTTTCACAATCGATCTATGAATTTAAAACTTATATTCTTATTCAGTGTCGCTACTGTACTTGGGCGATGCTCATATGTTTATTGTGAATTCTGCCCACTCTTTATCTTGGAACTTAGCCCTGCAAACTGTTTTTCTGCATGAAACCGCTGGCTGTACTGTCTGTTGGATCTTTGATCGTGATATATACACTGATGTCGTAGTTCTTTGCATGAAAACTGCACGAGCATTCTGGACCATTTCGTAGTTCTTTACACTGATGTAAGTAATGTCTCCATCTCTATTATCATATCATAGGGAAGTTTTGTAAGATGAGGCAACTGAGACCTGACCTTAATTTTCTTTTATAGAAACTTCATATGTCATCCACTCAAAAACCTAGCCATTGTTTTATGTACGTGTCTTGGTCAGGGGATTATTGATAGATATTATTTTAGATTGTATTTGGACGTAAATATTTAATTTGAGGAAAGAATTTGGAATCTAAAAATTTTAAATTCATGGATTTAAGATAACAAGCTCTTGTTTTATCAGATGCTTTCAAAATTTTAAAAAAAATGCATATGAAAAAGGAGAAATTTAAACACCGTATTTTAAGTTTTTGCCCAAATATAATGATTGATTTGAGTGAATAATTTGAAATTTATTCATTTCAAATACTTCAATTCAAACACAACATTAAGTTGTTTTTGAACGAAAATATTTGATTTGGAAAAATTATATCAAATTTAATCACTTGAAATTCATGGATTAAAAATGATTTATAGATGGTTATCATTTCAAATTCTTCTAAACATGAAGGAATATGAATCGAGAAAAGGAGAAATTTGAACTATTTCAATTTGAAATTTATAGATCGGAAATAACATTAGGATGTCATCGGGGACAATCGCAACTTCCCAATTAAATGCGTCTTCATTCAATGAGACTTTAAGATGGCTTGACTAACAGATAAATCAATTCAATCATCTTTTGGATTGAACAAAATCCAAAAGTTCTACTATATCAAAATAGTATCCATATTTTATTTAATTTTGCTTTATATCTTATGCTGTACTTACTTAAGTTAATATTTTTTAAATAAATTATTATATCTCGAAATCTATTATAAATAATTTCTTTTCAAAATAAAGCATCGATAAAAATAAATATTTTTGGCGATGTTATGTTAAGGCACAAGTACGTTGAAGTCTTGAATATTTGGACTTGGCTGACCAAATAAGGACAATATCATCATTAGATTTCCTCTAACGTATTAAACAAATCTAAATTCTTGGATATTAAACAAATTCCAAGAATTACGTGGATCTGCCGCCGGCGTAGTTTGGAGGAGCTGAAGCTCTGGTCTTTCTATATGGCTCTCAAAGATGAGTTCATCGTCACCCTCCTCTTCCTCTATATTGGTGTCTCCACATTCATCGGCCACGTAAACATCAATGTTGTCAATTCGTGTGATGGCGTTGGTTTCCTTGGAATTGCGTGGGCCTTTGGTTAATATGTTGGCGTACCGTTTTATCCCACCTAAACATAAAAGAAGTTTTAAATTTTTTGTCTTGAAGTTCAAAATGTTATTGACCAGCTTATGATTTAATACCATTCAGGTTCCAACTATCCCTCCCTACGAACTTTTTTCAATTTTCTAATCAGATCGGCGATCATAAATTTTGTTTTTCTCCTAGATTGCACTAGAATACAAGGAGAAATTTGCGTTGAGATGCTTGCCGGAATTTCAAAAAATGGTCGATGGTGCAGTGGCTTTGCTGTGATTCGGCGGCGTCGCACAGACGGTGGAAGACGAATCGGCCGATAGTTTTTTGTCAAAAAAAAAAAGGTATTGATCGAAAAATACAAGTTGGCCAAGATTGAGTTTTGTTCACTAATCAAAACTTGCCAAGACATGTGATTAATTTCTCAATCAATTGTTTCTGCCGAGAATTGGTTTATTTTATTTGTGATTTTCAAATCAGCATGGCCGAGACTTTGATTTATGAGGGGATAGAGAAAAATCTAGATTTGATTTTTCTTGTTATGTTTATTTTGTTGTATATTTTTATCAACTTCTCGGTAACATATATATAAATACAGTATTTAAAATTTTCAAAATTTTAACCTTATCAGGATTCTATAATTTCATTATTTAAAATTCCCATATAGTATTTTGAAAAATATTACAATTAATTAAAGTATTATCAACTTTTGATAATGCATAATATATATTTGTATAATTAAATAATAATTAATTATAAATTCTTCTAGAATATTGCATGAGAATCTTGTATATAATTACTTAATTAGCACCTGCCGAAGTTTTCCACTGATATATTTTTTTGCAGCGGCCAGTTTTGTGAATTCCTTCACTAACGCAGGCAGTTCTACTCTCATCACTTGAGCTAAATTCCACAACTTCTAATAATAGAATCCACTTATAAACTCCTTTATAAGCAATTTGTTTGATCTTCATCAAACTACAGTCGTCAAATTCAACTAATTGAATTCGACTATCTAAACAGGAACATAGAATCCAATACTTATGTGACCCTCAATGGTTCAGAGATAGAGTTAGCCGTGACTTTATGTGATTCAGAACAACATTTGTTCATATTCGGGCATACTTTAGTTAGCCTCATTCGTTTCGTCAACCATTTGATCAAGAACGTCAGAACTCAAGTTTGATTACACCCATCGGATTATGATAAGAACGTCTAGTAGCATCATCCCATGATCCCTTAGGTAACACTGATAGTGCCCGCAAGAACCATAAGTTATGATTAACGTATAATACGGTCGTTTCAACTCATATATCTCTATTGAATCTGCAATTATTGGTATATCGAGAGTTACAAATGAATTCAATAACGATGTGATGTATCTTTGAGTAATAATAGTGACATGATATGTGCAATCGAGGAAACACATTTCCAAAATACAGATGTCTTACTCTCTCCAGAGATTACTTGCACTATTAACTAATTAGATCACATAGGATATCTTCACACGTAGGTGAACGGTGAATCCCCGACTACAATACATCGACTCCTACGTATTTCGAAATTACGCTCAACCTTGTCATTGATGACCCTCAATAGAGTCAGTAAACGGATCAAAGTGTATGCTAGTACGTAGAGCCTCCACGTTGTCCCGGGTCAAAGGACTAATGGTGTATAACCATAACTGCGGACTATTTCATTCGATATGAGATAACCATTAGAAACTACGAGGGATGGTTGTTTAGTTCATCATCAAATGATCATTCATCTGTATGAATGTACATCTACATGCCCTTACAAATAGAATATGATGTTTATATCACAGATGATAGTCTCAAGCTCGAGCTACCTTTATCTTTATTTTAGGTGGTTGAATCGACTAGGAACTAGTTTAGAATATACACTACGCTTTTTAATAAGTTTCATGACCTTACGTTGAGACTTGAGAGACATACCTCATGATACTTATTGTTTATTTAATGACTTTATATATGCAGCTTGCATGAGTATACAAATAAATTGTCATAATTGGATAAAACCATAAAATATTAATAAAATAAAGATTGTTTTTAAATAAGAGTCAATAAAGCACAAACCACAAGTTGACTCGCTGAACACCTACTTTAACAAAATGATGTTCGTCCTTGTCTATTGCACTGCTGGCATCTCAGGTACAACAAAAAAAAGTTCCAGGGCGTATGGGTTGTTATTGGCAAGAAAGTTGTCCCTGGTTAGAGCTCTTGTTTACATGATATCACAATACTTGGGTGCTAAATGTGGTGTTGGTTTGGTGAAAGCATTCACGAAGAGTTCCTACGACAGGTATGGAGGCGGCGCTTACTTCCGAATCACAACAAAATATCCACTACACTAGGTGCTCAAATAATTTGTACTCTTGTGCTGTTTACACCATCTTCTCCTCCACCGATCCCAAGCTCACAATGGTTGATTCTCATGTGGTACGCAATTAATTTATTTCATAATTCATATATGCAAAGGTTTTCTTGATTACTTTTAACCTTTGTTGAAGAAGTAAATGATGGGTACTTACCGTTGATCCTATTATATCTTATTATGCTTAGTTTTTATAATTAGTCCAATTAAAAAATATAAAAACAAAAGAACAAAGAAGAACACTTACGATTTTAACTTGGTTCGTCCAACCAACCTACATCTACAGAGAGCTATACTCAACTATCAAGCAAATACACTAAATATTACAATTACCATACCCTCGTCTTCAACTCCTAGCATGGTTACTATCTATATCTTGTTTGCACTTTTTTTCACATCACGAAGTCCCGTCCCTAAAGATCTAGTGACTTGTGAGGGGTCTCTGAAAGGCTATTCATGAGAAGACTGTTTGGCGATTGTTAATAATTAATTGATTTATTAGCATTATGAATTTGTGTAAATCAGAACATAAGATATCAGATTGAAATACCCACATGTTCTTAAATTGAAAATATTTGACTGCAGTAGCAAGTTTTAAGTGACCCAGCAAGTGATTGGGATGATGAAACTTTAGTCATTTGACTTAAATATTCTTTTCTTCCAGCTCATGATGCTTGTAGATTATGGGGGCTCGATTTTTCCAGTTATTGCTCATGCCCCTTGAAATGATGTGCACTTGGCAGACTTTGTGATGCCTTTCTTCCTTTTTGTTGCTGGAGTGTCGGTGACAATTGTGTACAAGGTAGACTATTCATGGTATTCGGACAAATCGGGCGAGCTGGATGAGTGATTTATCGGGCTGAGTAGGTTATTCTTGGGCACACTAGAGACCCGGCAGATGATACCCGATCTGAAGAATATGCACACTTTAAGAGCGAAGAACGTTAATAGGGTGCCAGAAGGTTTTCGGGCGTAGCCACTCCACGCTTAAGTCAGTAAGTGTTCACGCAAAGGAAAGTACAATAGAGAGTATATGTTGTGTGTTTGTGAAAAATGTTAAATGAATTGACCTCTTTATGATAAAATAAACCTGATTATTTATAAGGGAGATGTCAATGATGACCTTGTTTTCAGTGCCCGGCTACTCCTCATGGCAAAATGGCTGCCCATGCCCTGTCTTCTGACACTGTCACAATTGACAACCCAATTGCTTCTGGTCTTGTTACATTAACCCCTATATGCGCTGAATAACATGCCAATAATTTCGTAGTATGGTCCTCCATACATGTGGGCCCAGGATTGACACTTATTCCGAAGTGCTTGGGCAGTGATCTCGATGTGATGACACAGTCATGGTCCTTGATTCATTAAGTCTTCTTATAATGTTCGGGCTAATCTGAGAGCTCGGGCTTGTTTGTGGTCGGCTTCCCTGGTTGTTACGAACCCACGAATGGCCTATAAAAGAGAATTTTCTTTTCCCGGGCTGGTTTTTACCTCAGTTTCCTTTATCATCACGATCTATCCTCCTGTCTGGCCCGAGTCCTAGGATGTCCCGGGCTTTTCTCGGGGTATCGCCGCTCAATCCTTAAATAGTCGGGTTAGAGTCCTACTTATTGTCTCTAGTGGTTAGGTGTGACTTAGGCGGGAAACCAGTTATATTTTGAATTTAAGCGGGCTAGGGTTGATGACAACATGACGTAAGCCCAAACAGTAGAAAAGACAGATTCCTTGATAGGTGTCGCTTCTTATTCTTGATCCGATCTGGTGCAAACTTTCGTGGCTCCTCGGATCTGGAGTCTGCCACGCTCCACTCCGACTCCACTCTTTCTATTCCCACCGCTACTTCCAAAGAACCCATTCTAGCTTTCCCTCTAAGAAATCCGAAAAACCCATAACCACCCACCAGGCTGCTGGGCCTTTCTGGGCCCTAGAAAAGGGTAAGGGAAAAGCCCGCGCTCATGGCAAACCCCAAACTGCTGCCCGAGTACCTCATGGTTCTCTACGATGGTTAGTACAATTTGGCCGGGAGCCGACGAGGACCTCGGAGTCCTGGGGTCTATTCCATCTTCCTATCCATCCTCATTGTCGGGCTGACCAACCTCCAAAGGGATTCTATACCTTTTTGCGAGACAAAGTCCGTAGTGGTCTTTGGTTCCTCGTCCCTTCCATTTATATCGACGTGACCCGCTTTCTTGGGGTCCCTCTGAGCCAGTTCCACCCCAACTCCTTCTGGATTATGGCATCGACCTTTTTTATTTTCAATAAGCATAATATTTTAATTAATGTTCGAAGATAATGCAATCTTTCTGACCGCCCGACTAAATAGTAGATTACTTGATGACGTCCCTTCCTCCTTAAAGGGATGGAAAGGACGGTAATTTTTTTTATCATCCTTCCATCTTCCGCCAAATGCCTGATTGGCTTTCTTCCCAAGCCGTCTGCCCAAATTGGGCTTCTTGGAAACTATAAAACCCAGGAATCCTATGTTAGGAGCCAGGAGCTCGTGGCCTTTGGATTGAGCACCGGGGCTGAGGACCCTATTGACATGGAAATAGATGAATTCTGTAGCTCGAGTGTCCAACCCGGTAATTTGAAATTATCATCTTATGTATTATTTTTACCTTTTGTACGCATGATTATCGATATTTACTTGTTCTTTGCAGGTGACCTTGAGATCCAAATAGCTTTTGCGCAAAGGTGGACCGTTGAAAAGGCCGCAGAACAGAAGAAGTGGGTAGCTTGGAAAATTGCCATAGAAAAGAAAGAGGCGGCTAAGAAAGCGGTCGAGGAAGCCCAGGCAGCAGCTGAGACCTGGGAAGCTGAAGAGAAGTTGGTTGCTGAAAACCGAGAGAGGGTGGGGAGCGAGCAGGTCATCGGAGAGGGGATGGTTGCTGAGGCTCGGGTTGAGGTACGAGATCTTGGGCAACCCCTTTCCCCTAGAAACCGAGGACACAATCCTCTTTATCCACAAGAAGAGGAAGGCTATCGGTGATCCTGAGATAGTCTTCTTTAGTGACACCGACGAGGGGGCTCATGACCCTATACGGGGGACCTTGTTCTCCACCTGCGCTATTATGGAGCAGCATCAACCAAGCCCCCAGGAGCCTGGGGTAACCTCTTTCTAAATGGTGTCTCATCGGCGGGGGTGCGGCTTGTGAAGAGTCTGACCTCCCCCCCGAAGAGGTTCATCTCTAGGGCTTGAGGCCTAACCACAAGCTGTTTGAGGTCACTACTCGAGTTTTTTAGGTAAGTTTTCTTTCCTGATGCTTCTTGCGCCTTGAGTAGGTGTTTCATTTATTTCTTATGTTTTGCTTATACGGGGCCTTCAAATGCTGATAGCTTCCTATGAAGAGGTTGCTTCTGTGGCCAAACGAGAAGCGGGCAGAGCCTGGACTGCCGGTGATCTCCATGCCCAGGTGAAAGATGAACTGGATCGAGCCCAGATGATACACAATGAAACCGTAATCAGGCTCAAGACGATTTCTGAGGCAGCTTATCAGCAGTTAGAAAAGTCCTAGGCAAGCATGAAGAAGACCTAGATAGAGGTCGGGGCTGCTGTCGCCAGGGTAGAGATATTGAGGGCCGAACTCTCAACTTCAAAGGCGTGAGTCCAATCCCTGTTTGAAGGGATCGATAGCCACAAGGCCCGGGCTGATGAAGCAGACTCTGCCCTAGCTTCTCAGCGGCGATCCGAGGAAGAACGACAAACTTCCTTCCTGCAGTCCCAAGAGTGCAAAGCGGTGGTTGAGGAAAAGGCCTATTCCTTCTTCCGGACCGGCTTTGACAAGTGCCGGGAGCAGTTTGAAGAGGCTGGCCTTCTCCTTACGGATAAGGAAAGCTTCCTAGACTTCAACCGGGCTATTGAATCGCTTCCAAAGGATGAGGAAGGGGAAGGAGGGAAGGACACCAATGCTGCAGGGTCTGAAGACTCGAAAAATGTAGAATATGCTTGTAAAACTTTTATTTCTTTTTGCATTTCCTACCTCCGGGACTTGTTTTGTAATATTTTCTTAACATTAATAAAAATTACCTTCCTTAGTTATGTCTTCTGCTTTTCTCAATTTCGATCGGTAAGTAGATCAAACTATCATAAGCACTTTCCCAAAAATTCCAAGTGTTGAGGAGTAATTGGGCCTTCAAAATTGGTCTAATATACTTCGGTCACCTTTTAAATTTGTAAGAATTTCTTAAGTGTTAGGAGATATCTTAGGCTGGTTCAGCCTACTAACACTTCGTTGTCTAAGAACAAAGTGTCGGGGCCTCAAAACTCCTGGACTTATGTACGATAAGATAACAAGGACTTGTATATCCCAGGCTTTGATAGGAAGCCGGGGCCTCATGCCTCCCGGTCTAATAATAAAATGTTGGGGCCTCATATCTCCCAGGCTTAAATAGGATAAGATTCCCGGGACTCGTATCTCCCGGACTTTGATAGGAAGTCGGGGCCTCATGCCTCCCGGGAATATAATAAAATGATGGGGCATCTCTCAGGCTGAAAAAAGATAAGATGCCGGAGACTCGTATCTCCCGCGCTTTGATAGGAAGCCAGACCCTCTTGCCTCCCAGGCCTATGATAAAATGTTGGGGCCTCATATCTCCGGACTTAAATAGGATAAATGCCAGAGACTCGTATCTTCCGGGCTTTGATAGCAAGTCAGGGCCTCATGCCTCTTGGGCCTATAATAAAATGTTGGGGCCTCGTATCTCTCCGGCTTTAAATAAAATTTCACATGTGGAATGATCGCTTCATTAATAACCAAACGATCAATACAACTCAAGAATAATACTTTTTTAAATGGAAAGCGTTCCAGGGTCTTTTGGGAGATTGACCCTGGCCATGTTCTAAATACAATGCTCTTGAACTAACTTTCCGAATGACTTTATAAGGTCCTTTCCATTAGGCTTCTAGTTTGCCAACGTCTCTGCCTGGATTTGCAGCATGTAAATTGTTAATATAGGTTGTTACCTTTTCGTAATATCACAAATATAGGTTAAATGTGCTGTGAGAGGTGATCTTGGACCAGCATGAAACTCTGCTGGGATGTTAGATCACTTTGTGCTTGGACTTGACCATCTTTATGCAAAACCCGTGTACAGGAATTTGAAGGTATCATCATTTAGAATTTTATGTTCCTTTAATTTGAGGTGTATATCCTTTGCAATTCATCAATAGTTAAGCAAGATTTTTTCGTAGGAATGCAATATATCCAGCCACGGTCAAGTTCCATTGATTTCACCTTCATGGTGTCTTGCACCTTTTGATCCTGAAGGCATTTTAAGGTAAGCAGTAATATATTCTTAGTCATTTCTACCACCTGTTGAACCTAAGCTCACTGTAATGAAATAAATGTGTGCTTTTTTTTAAAAAAAAATTGTTTACTTTTGCTGACGTGGTATCAATTATTTGACCTTTTAATATGTAATTATTTACGGGGATAATATTTTCTTGAAGTTCAATTACAGCTGCTGTAGCTTGCATCATCGGACTCCATTATGGCCACACTTTGATACAATTACAGGTGATGCAATAGGGTCAACCCTTCATGCTATGTTTACTTCAGATATAATTTATGGGCGCAAATATAATTTGTGACAAATGCCACTTTCTTTTGTGAAATAAGATTAAGAATTTTAATGAGAAACACATTGACTCTTAAATTGCACTGTCTTCTATATAGCATCAAGTTACATGCCATTTATTTGTTATGGATTGCGTTTCAGCATCACAAAGAGCGGCCGTGGAATTGGTCAGTTTACTCAGTTTTGTTAATAGTTCTAGGATTGTTGCTTGCCTTGTCAGGTTTGTTTTCTTGAATTTACTAGTTTTTTAAAACTTATTTACTGGTCGTTTTCTCAGAAAGGACTTAAAAACTACATGTGCTCGATTTTCAAATTGTTTGCAGTAGACGAGAGCGATTCTGCTACATACACAGCTGAAAACTCTGAATCCTGCATGCCTAAGTGGGTTGGAACATGCATACATAAATATACTTTGAGCCAGTTTGTATTATAAGTATTTTCCCATTGAGGCATTTATAGTGAGATGGCAAGATGCTCAATGCAGATGCCATACGATGAAATTCACTAGTATGCATTTTTGCAGCAATCCGTTTCACACTTTCACATGCACACACTCTCTCGCATACCCTGGAGTGTGGTTTCTTGAGCTATACTGTTTATTTGCGCTAGTGGCTAATAGATTGACTGCAGAACCTAAAAATATGAACTCTTACTGTAGACATGGAAACTAGAAAGGAGAGTTGGGAAGTTGGATTCATGATTGAAAGGAGAATCTGGAAGTCGGATATGTGGTCGAACCCTTAAATTGTATTAACTTGCTGCATTAATTCTAGGCTAACAAATAAGTACCATGTTATTGGTTCCCAAAAAAAAAAACCATACCTTTTAGTTGTCGTCTAGGCATATGTTAGTGTTACTGAGTGTAAACTTCACTATATTTCATTGTGTTTTGACAAGGAACTAATGCTGCAGCTTTTAGTTTTATTTTTAAAATCTTGGCCCTTAGGTACACCTTTAAACAAATCTTTGTGCACAATCAGCTATTTGATGGTTACCTCCGCCACCGCAGGAATCACCTTTTGCACGCTATACACTCTGGTAAGTTTTAAATCTCATAAATTCAAATTGACGGCACCTTTACCACCCTCCAAAGCCGCGAAGCGAAAGAATCACAGCATATGATACAAATTAAACGAGAGGTTTGGATCACAGTATAAGTCTAAAGATTATTGAAAAACTATTAATACACATATAGCTGGATCCCATAATATTTATCGAAAGGATGATGATGGACTCCTTGATCTGTGGTTTTGTCATGCTTGTTTACTGGATTATCCCTTAACAGCTCTCAACAAGAAATTTCCCACTGGTATCCAATTATGTTCATTACCTTGGTAACTCCAGTTCTAAAGTATGTTGTAAAAGAATTTGATCCCATCACCTCCTTTTCACAGTTCAACTTTATACATTGGGCTTGCTAAGGCACCACCATAACGTGAACAGAATGCCTTTATGCACATGTGCGATGCTGTTGTTTATTTATCAAGGAGTGATATGGTAAAGTTCCTAGAAAAATTGACACTTTTAGATTCAACAAATTAGGCGGCTGAAATTTGTCCTGTAGGTTGATTTTATGGTTGGAGACACTTGACTTTCGTGTTAGAATGTATGGGAAAGCATTCATTAAGCATCTTTATTCTCGTAACTTCAAACATAGTTGTGATAGCAGTTCAATGGATCTACTTTAAAGCTCCCGAAAATAACATAGTGAGTGTTGCAAGTTTTTGACAGTGCTATTCTTACATTCAACAATGTAAGATGCCGTATCTTGTCCTATGTAGTTTATGAAAGGAAAAGTGACTTGTATTGTAAGACACAATTTCTTAAAATTAATTTTCTTTTTAAATAAGGTTGTATAAGAGTTTTGTCTTTCTAGAATATTGAGTTTCTTAAACTTTAGATTTGATCTCTAATATTTAAAAGAGTTGGTTTCTTAATGAAATACAACTTTCTCTATCTTGTAAGAATCTATTCAAGAAATCATATCAAGATCAAAACAAGTCTCCTTTAATTAATGGATTTATTTATATGTTTTATCATTCAGCTGAATGTTGTCTCAAAGTGTTATAACATACGAGACAACACTTATATCTGATACACACAATACTTATTATTATGTTAAACAAAGTTCTTTCCCATGGTATCAGAGTCAACTCTTGAATTTACTAAGTGAGATTCTGATTATTTTTAATTAACATGTAAAATTCAATGGACATGTCACTTGCCAACGTTGCACTACGACCACCTGTCTTGGATGGATCCAACTACGCTCTTTAGACAGTCAAAATAGAATTATATATCAAGTCCATAGATGAAAGAGTAAGAAAAAGAGTTGTCAACGGTTGGACTCCACCAAAAAGTGTTGATGACGATTTTGACAATATGATCAAATCATAAAGTGAATGGATAACTGATTAAGTCCAAATTTCGAACTACAGTTCAAAGGCATTAAATGTTATCTTCACATAAGTTGATATAAACATGTTCAATCTGATTACCAACTGCGTTTCTGATAAAGATGCATGAGAAATCCTTCAAAAACATTGTGAAGGATCTGAAAATGTACGAAGAACGAAGTAAGGAATGCTAACCTTTAAATTTTAAAGTTTAAGGATGGAAGAAAATGAGACAATCACCGAGTATGATCGTCGTTTGAGAAAGACAACCAATAAAGAGTTCAACCTTGGCGATCCAATTTCAATTGAAAGATTGGTCATCAAAGTATTATGATCATTTCCGGAGAGCTTCAATATCAAGATCTATGCCATTGATGAAGCACGAGATACAACTAAGATTGCACTAGATGACTTGATCAGTTCTCTTCGTACTTTCGAGATGAACATGGACTTACAAATTCCAAGTTTCTAATTATTCCTATAATGATCTTTTCTAACAGTCACAAGAAATCAATGAGTAATAACTATGTGAAAATTTTATCTCATTAATCATGAAGAAGTTTGGATACTAGTTTAAAAGGATTATAGACAAAAAGGAAACTGGATATCAATCTAAGTTCTCAAGTCTAACTGCATTTGAAAAATCTCAAAGGTTTTCATCTACCCAAGGACAATTTCGACAGAGGAATGAAGTTAAGAATTAATCTGATCCTAAGAGGTTTGATTATGTGCAATGTAGAGAGTACACTGTTTTTGGATATTATGCAGATGAATGTGCGAATAGGCTTCACAAAAGTAAAAGACTGAATGTCCCCTTAAGTAATGAGGAATCAGATGAAGAGCAAGAATCCAAAATAGAAGAAAGTCACACTTCCTTAACTATACTCTTGGAAGAAAGACACTGCTGTAAGTCAATCCACTGGTTTTTCGTTTGGTGTTGCAATACCTGGCTGGAACATCACTCAAAAATTAGTCTATTTAAATTGAAAACTCCTGGAAATCCAAGTGATCAGGAGGATCTTGAAGTTGATGACGAAGAAATCACCCTGGAGAGCATACAAAAATTATACGAGAAGTTGTATGTTGACTGGATCATAAGAAATAAATTAAACGCAACTCTCCCAAAGAAAAATACTGAGATAAAGGAAGTTGTGGCCAAACTTGAGATAGCCCTAAACAAAAAAGGATATGAAATTGTGCAAGATCAAGGAGGGACTTGAAACATCAACCCAAACTATTGCTAAGGTTAACACAAACACAACCAAGCTTGACTCCATACTGATGATGAAAAAAGATGATAAGGCTGTATAAGTTTCAACAACAGTGTATTTGAAGTTGGAGAATCATCAAAACCAACTGTATTTGTGAGAAAAATAAGTAAAATATCAAGTACACATACAATCACTTCTACGACCAAAATCTTCCCATCAAAGAAACAAATTTCCACTCAGAAGCCAGAGCAAAGGAGACGCCACTTTGTTTGTCATTATTGTCTCTAACTTGGTCATATCAAACCTTACTGTTTTAAGCTGTGACAAGGCTACATACACTGTGAAGCCAATCGGATGTTGTCCAAAGTGTCCCACAATACCTACCACAACATATCCGACAAACGAACTTCAACGAAGAAAATTTGGTTACTTAATCTGAAGATCAAACAAGTTCAAGAGAATATCTCACAAACTATGTTGAACAAAAGAGTGGAAGAGAGACCTATGAAGGTGGTGCAAAATGAAGGATAGTTAAAAGGAACATTGAATGTAGAAAGACTTCCCAAGCTTCACAATATGTTTCATATCGAGAAAATTAATTCAAACCTAATAAGTATTAGTCAATTGTGTGATGATGAGTTGCATGTTAATTTTGATAAAAATATTTGTTAGTTTTTTGATAAGGCTGGCATTTGTGTCATGACAGGTAAAAGATTTGCATATAACTAATATCAATTAGGAGAAGAACTTACCTTCAAACATACAAAAACGAGTGAACTTGATGTATAACATCAAAAGTTGGGGCATGCAAATTTCAAGACATTGATGAACCTTAGTAAGTATGATGATGTACCAAGTATACTCAATTTATTCTCAGGAGTACCATATGCTTGCGGAGCTTGTCAAAAGAGGAACAAACTTAGGTGTCACACCTCGTGTTGCAACACTTTGGTATAACACGCTGCATTGAGCTACTACATATGGATCTCCTAGGTCCAATGGAAGTGGAAAGTTATGGAGGTAAAAAATATTATTTTGTTTGTGTCGATGATTTTTCACGATTCACATGATTAAGTATTTTAAGGTAAAAGTCAGACACTTTCATTGCTTTTAAAGGTTTCCTTGCAAAGATTACTAACATGCATAACTTGAAGATAAGCAAAATCGGAATCGACAATGGTAAGGAGTTCGAGAACTCTTTGTTTTCATCGTTGTGTGATCAGAAAGGTATAACTCATAAGTTCTCTGCTCCAAAGACTCTCCGACAAAATGGTATTTTCGAATAGAAAAATCGTACCTTGCAAGAGATGGATAGGGTGATGGCGAGTTCAAAGAATATTTCAGAATGGTTTTGGGCTGAGACCCTAAACACTGCATGCCATATTTCAAAGCGCATATATTTGAGAAGTTGTTCTACTATGACATCCTATAAGATAATAATAGGAAAGAGACTAATTCTTAATGTTTTCGTGTATTTGGATGCGTATGCTATGTTTTAAATGATAGAAATCAAGTAGCAAAGTTTGATTCCAAGAGCGATAAATGCTTGTTTCTTGGATATTCTACAAATATTTGTGCCCATCGAATGTTTAATTTAAGAACTAGGACAATTATATAATCCATTAATGTTGTATTTGATGATATTGCTGATCTCAAAAGAAAAACAGTTGAAGATGATAGAAAAGAATTGCTGGAAGTGTCCATACCACTGGATAATGCAGGTGTTGTGCTAGATGTTGTAACACCCAATACAACACGACATCTGAGATCGACAGAAGCCAAGTAGGATAAACAAAGTGATGATGATATGAACAATGATGAAAAAAAATATTCCCAATCAAAATACAAAAGAATCATCATTCATTGAAGATCATTGGAGATCTACACGGGACATGAAAACTCGAAGGAATGAAAATGTTAACTACCGAAAGATGATTGAACTAGTATGCAAGAGTTTCGTATAATCTCAGGTAAGACACTCTTGTTTCATTTCTAATCTTGAGCCGAAAAATGATAATGAAGCTTTAAAAGTTGAGTTTTGGATCAACGCAATACATGAAGAGTTTGAACAATTTGTCCGAAATGATGTGTGGCATTTAGTTCTATCTCCTGAACAAGGTAACATCATTGGAACCAAATGGATCTTAAAAAACAAAAACCAATGAGTCAGAAAACATTGTAAGGAATAAGATACGGTTGGTTGCTCAAAGGTATACAGAGGTAGAAAGGGGTTGATTTTGATGAGACTTCTGCTCCTGTAGCATGCGCTGAGTTAGTCCAATTGTTGATTGACATTGTATGTCATATGAGAATTAAAATCTATTAAATGGATGTGAAAAGTGCCTTTAAATGGTATCTTAAGTGAGTAAGTTATGTGAGACAACAAAAAGGCTTTGAAGATCCAAAACATTTGCACCATGTCTACAAATTGAAGAAAACGCTCTATAGATTGAAGCAAGCTCCACGTGTATGGTATGGTAAATTAACTGAGTACCTACTATATATATATATATATGTATGTATGTATGTATGTATATGCATATAATATACTCTCCCACACACACTATACCGATCGACAACACTGATCCCTCTCTCCCCCTGGTCTTATTCCCCATTTTCTCAAAACCATTTTTGAAACTTTGACTACTGCTAGCGGCGGGTGCTTCGTCAGAAAATTGAAATAACCACGTTTTCGGAAATCCTGTAACGTAAGCTTTCCATTGGCACCGATTTTGCACACTTTTATAGCGACCTGTTGGGAACCTCCGCAACTTCGCCGCCCGAGGGTAGAAATTTAATCTTTCGATTTAATTCAATTTTGGACAAATTATTACATTAATATTGATTAATTGTTGGGTTATTGTTGTAGGTTCCGGGATTGTGAAAGCTGGATGTATAATATGGCGAATATAGAATTTATCGCAATAATTCGAGTTAATAAAATAATGAAATAGAATATTATGAATTTTTGAGATAAAATTCAAAGTTTGAGAAATTATGAAAGTTAGTCATTTGAATACTAGTTTAGCGTCAATTAAAACTAAAGTTAATATTTTACGACAAATTAAAATAAAAATGCTTATTTTATGTATCTTAATCGAATATTGAAATTTTAGGAATATAAAATACCTAAATAGTTGAATTTGGATTTTTTTAGTGAATTTAGATTGTTGTGGAATTTTTATATGATAATAAGACCATTTAAATTAATATAAAGGTGATTTGTCTGAATTGACATTTTCAGGATTTTCTTGAATATTTAAATTATTGGTAAATTGGTTGATATACGTAGAGATCAATTATTTTTCACGATGTTTGACATAGGCATATGATGATTCTATGTATGCTTTATTTACTATTTTGTTGATTTATGTGATATTATCAGTTGGTAATTGATAGGTAAAATAAAATAAAATAAAATAATATTTTTTGTCCACACCCATTTTTATTATAGTTAGACATGTCAATACCACCGAACATATTATATTGAGTCTGTCTGTTATTGATATCTAGTTATATTTCGGTTGAGATCCATTATATATATGATATGATATTGTGTCATGTTGATGTTTATCTACCTTCATTCGGTCCGGCTTAGGTAGTTGCTGGCTTTTAGGCTGGGCCATGTCCCAGGACGGTCCATTGAGTCGTGACTAGCTCGAGCATATATGTATGATTGTTGATATCGATAATTTGACTCCTAATATCCTGATATCTTGCACATTTCATTCATTGCATCCATGTATGACATCATTGCATTTCTATGTTATATATCTTGATTTCTTGATGTCTTGTACTGGGGTTTCTGACCCCCGAGAGGAGGTGTCGTGTCTTTTGTGTGTGGATATGACATGTGGTACAGGTGGTTCGACCTCATGTTCTCTGGAGGAAGCATTAGGAAGTACCATAGCTCTTTCAGAGTGTGCTCAGTTGTATTTAGGTACTATGTAGTGTTGTCGTCTCCCAGATATTATATGTATATATGTGGAGGATTGTAGTATGTTATTATTGAACTTTGTCACCTCTATGATATTTTTGGTTTTATATGTCAATGATTGTGTCTGGTGTACACTTGTTTATATTGTTGTATTTATTGAGGCCATGTGTTGTTTATTTTGAGAAATTGATTTACTAGTATATCCTATTTACGGAAGGTTATGCCAAAATTTTTATAGACCCAAACGCAAATTTTTAACTAAATTTTTTGCTGTTTACTAATTAATTAAGATTACATGTAAATAAATCGTGATTAAGATAACGGACCCTCACACTATCTTTATTCAAAGGTTGAAAGGTGATACACTAGAAATGAGCATGTCAAATTTATGTGGATGACATTTTGGTGCTTCTTCACAGAAGTATGCTGATAATTTTGTTGAATGCATGTTTTCGACATTCGAAATGAATATGATAGGAGGGTTAATTTCTTTCTTGGATTATGAATCGAGCAAATGCATGATGATATTTTTCTGTGTCAAAACAAGTATGTAAAGAATCTTGTGAAAAAAATATGCAATGATAATACTAAACACATGAAAACTCACATGGGATCTAATAAAAAACTATGAAAAGACGATGTTGTTGAAAATGTTGACAACATCCTATGCCACATCATCATTGGCAGTTTCTATATTTGGCTGCAAGCCATCCAAATATCATGTTTAGTGTATGTTTTTGTGCGAGGTACCAATCAAATTTCTAAATCACGCACTTAAAAACTATGAAATGTACCTTACGATACCCGCACACTTTGGATCTGGGATTGTGGTAGACTAGGAAAATCAATACCAACCTAGTAGGATTTAGTGATGTCGGTTGGGCTGGGGATTTAAACTATAGAAAGAGCACTACGTAGGGGTGTTTCTAACTTGGAAATAACTTAGTTTCATGGTATAGTAGGAAACAAAAATGTGTGTCACTCTCGACTGCAGAATCTAAATATATGGTAGTTTTCTATGGATGAATAAAATGGTAGAAGACTATGACCTTAAGACTGAGACTTCCATTATATATTGTGATAATTTAAGGGCAATTGACATATCAAAAAATCTTGTACAACACTCTCGTACAAAACATATTGACATTAGATATCATTTTATTCGATATTTACTCGAGAAAGCTTTGATGCATATAGGTTTTATTTGGACTAATAACCCAATGGCGGACATATTCACAAAAGAATTAGATTTCGCAATATTTTTCAATTTTAGGAAATCTCTCAACACGTGTGCATTCTTATCATTCACGGTTAATTTTCAAAGCACTGAAACTATGTGAACTAACAGTAGGAATATATATTCTGAACATATCTGATTCTTGATTCCTGATTCTTGACTTCACCCCTTAGAGAAGAGAACATATAAATGATTGATATAATTAGCCATGAAATTCATAATTTTTTCAGTACATTATTCCTATACATGTTCTGTATATATTTGCTATTATTGTTTTTGTTAAAAAAAATGATTCTAAAGGCTGAGAGGAGTTCTCCTGCTTACTGAGTGACAACCATATCACTCATCCACTCACCCTCTCTCAAATAATAATGAAGATCAGTTGGAGAACAAACCCAATTCTAGAGATGGTAAGGAAAAAGAAGATTGTTGTCAACGTTTAAGTTTCATTTTCGTCATCGTTTTATTTCAAGTTGTATGCTTCTGCACCATAGTTAATTTTTTACGTTTCGCTGATGTGAAACATTATATTATTTTTTCGGAGTTGTAAAGACAATGTTTTCTATTTATGAATAAATAGTCTGGTTTGTTAATTCTGTTCTTCTAATGCATGTTATTTTAAAATTATGTGATTGTGAGATAACATCGATGTCGTATGTCCCGAACTTAGGAGCTGCACACAAACATTCTCTATTGCTGCTGCTCTTGGAAAGTAGTAACATTTATAATTAATGACAAAATCTGAAATTAAAACGGAATATTCAATTTCTATCCCGACATGCAAAGCACCAAATGGATTATCATCACGTCTCCCTCTTCATCAAATAGAATGATTCCTTGTCCTCAATCATTGAAGAGCCATTGGTTTTTTTGAAGGAAAAAAATATATTCCCCACTCATCGTTAATTATTCCTCAATGATTCAATTGGATAAGTTCATTCGCCCTTTTTTCCAATATTTTTATTCAATTTTCAATTTTCTTTTTTAAAAAAACATGTTTTCAGACAGCAAATATCTTACATTAAAAGGGATTTCGGTAGATGGATTTCAGATAATTTGTGTATGTCATTTATTGAGTTCACCATAATAAGGGGTGGGTTACGTTGTGGTTGGCATTTGTGGGCTATTCGACTATGAAAAGTACGTATTCACGGCATAGAAATCTCCAAATTGCGGCAAATGCAATCAATTATTTTTATAAATTTCTTTTAAAAAATGATTGTTCAAATTTCGTTTAGAGTTTGCGTTGGAGGCTGAATATTCCAAGCATAATTAATTTATACTCATGTTGAAAAATTATTTAAAAATGTGTTAAATATTTGTGTTGAAAATGTGAATGTTGAATGTTGAAAATTAGGTAAAATTAGGTGTTGAATATTGAAAATTAGTGTGTGATGATGTAGGTAATGATGTATTTTATTTTTGGATTATTTGTAAAAATTTTCTATAAATAGATCTCTCATTTGTGAAGAAAATCACAATTGAGTTGAGAGAAAAATATTATAAAGTGTGTAGTGTGATAATTTTGAGAGTTTGAGATTTTTACTTTTTTACCGTAAATTTTTACTTTTTCACAACACGTTATCAGCACGAAGCTCTAAAAGTCCTCCATATTTTTCCAAGCTCCGAACAGAAGAAAAAGGTAACAAAAGTAATAATATTTATTTTACTGTTATTTATTTATTGTTTATATATGTAATATATAATATAATGTTATTGTTAGAAATAATAAAAATAATTTTTTCAAAAACTTGTTATAAATCCTGGGAGGATGTTAAGACGACATCCCACACTCCCGGTAAGGGATACGACAAGTATAAAAGCCTATAAGGTTTTT
>NC_133308.1:21398055-21463529 GCF_012295235.1 Primulina huaijiensis
ACTCCAACTAGACATTCAATTAAATAATACAACATGTCACTACCTGAAAGGAAACATGTTTTTGACATGCAAGTCAAAATTTATTTATTTTAATTAGTTTTTTTTAATAATATTACGTATTTAAAATGCTCAAAATATTCGAGTATAAGAGTTTTGTCGGTCTAGACTAATGCTATTAATGATAAAACTTATATTAACTCTAGATATGAATATATATATAATATATCAAAAGATGCTGCAAAAGTGTGGGCAACGAGAGAGAGGAAGGAAGAACAAAAAACTAGTGTTGTGCTATGAAGTAATTGTTAGAAAAATTGCTAACTACAATAGCGTACAAACGAATTTGTAGAGATAAAGTAATAATCGAAACAAATGTGATGTTTACAGTATGACTATCGTGTAAAAGAAAGCAAAACCAAACCGAGGCCTGTAGCATGTATAGTTTCCTTAAAACAGATTCGTCCCCTCCTGTATGTGCTTCAAAGATCGTCTTGGACGTCTGTTTCCCAGGATACAACGGAACAACCAGCAGTGACTTAGCACGAGACACTACTACGGCGAACTGAAAACGTACCTTTACTTTATCACCGAGATTTAACGGAGTTCAAATGAAAAGTTAACAATATGAAATGCAAGAGAATGCTTGAAAGAGAAAAGATTTTCATGTACTTGAAATGAGGACATGAACCCCACTATTTATAAGCTCCAAAATGCACACCAAAAGTCATGTAAGATTAATTAACTCAATTAATCTTCCCATTAACTCAAGAATATGAAGAGCCAAAACTCTTCAACTAACTCAAGAATATGAAAAGTCAAAAGACACTCCACAATAATGAGCCATAACCAACTCAAGAATGTGGAGAGCCAAAAGGCACTCCCACATTCATGATATATAATTTTTATTCAAATTTTCAACAATCCTCCACATGAATGAAAACGATACAAATCTTGGTGACAAAGTTCTACAGTTGAATCTTGCATAGGATAGGTAGGTGTTACCCTTTGAACCTTCTCTGATGAAATATATTTGCTTTACTAGCTGACCAGTAGACATGTTGTCCTTGAACTGTTCTGCCGTTTATGTAAATTAAGATATACTTCACACAAGACTCTCCCTGATACTATTCAGTTCTCATGATCGTGTTCGTTTTGGCCATGAACACACGCCTGGTTCTGCGAGAGGGTCCAGAATTGAGCCCTGCAATTCCTTCGAAGCGGCTCCACTTCTCTCTCACATAGGTGATTCTATATTGCTTCTCATCAGAATCATTAAAAGCCGTAAGCTTATCCTCAACATTCACTGTTTTATAATAGGAATGGACTGAGATAACCCCCACAGTGATTCTCCAAATTAGTGCGATTAGGTTGTTCCATTGAACCTAGTTCTTGAGATCTCCAGTCAGCGTAAGTTGGGTTTTCCTTCGCACCAATTTATTCTATAGGCTTGAGCTCCATTCCCTTTGACGATTTCGCAACTAACTCTCTGTTTAACCCATTGATCAGCGGATCTGCTATATTATCCTTTGACTTTACATAGTCAACAGAGATAACTCCAGTTGAGAGTAGTTATCTAATGGTATTATGTCTACGATGTATATGCCTAGACTTACCATTATACATTTTATTTTGTGTCCTTCCAATTGCAGATTGACTATCACAATGTATACATATCGTCGGCACTGGTTTTTCCCATCTTGGAACATCTTCTAAGAAGTGACGCAGCCATTCAGCCTCTTCAGCACACTTGTCAAGAGCTATAAACTCAGATTACATCGTGGATCTGACTATTACAGTTTGTTTAGAAGATTTCCACGCAATTGCTGCACCTCCTAAAGTGAATACAAATCCACTTGTAGATTTTGAGTCTTTCATATCAGATATACAATTTGCATCACTGTATCCTTCAATAACCGCAGGATATCTGGTATAGTGCAGCCCATGATCTCGAGTGTATCTTAAGTATCTTAGCAATCTGGTAATTGCTTTCCAGTGTTCAACACCTGGATTACTCGTGAATCTACTTAATTTTCCTACTGTATAGGCTATATCTGGTCTTGTACAACTCATTAAGTACATCAAACTTCCAATGACTCGAGAGTATTCTAATTGAGACATACTCTCACCTCGATTTTTTTATAGATGCTGACTGGTATCTATCGGGGTTCTAGCCAATGCAGAGTCATCATTATTGAATTTCTCAAGTATTTTGTCAACATAATGTGACTGGCTTAGGACTAGTCCTTCTAATGTTCTATGGATTTTAATTCCAAGTATTACATCGGCTAAGCCCAAATCTTTCATGTCAAATCTTGAGTTCAATAAGTTCTTGGTGGATTTGATCATCTTATCATTACTACCGATGATAAGTATGTCATCTATGTAAAGACATAAAATGACATATCCAATTTCAGTGTTCTTTATGTATACACATTTGTCACATTCACCGAATTTAAATCCACTTTTTATCATGACTTTATCAAATTTTTCGTGCCTTTGCTTTGGTGCTTGTTTTAAACCATACAGAGACTTCACCAGTTTACAAACCTTATTTTCTTGCCAGTCGCAGAAAATCCTTCAGGTTGTTCCATATAAATTTCCTCTTCTAAATCTCCATTTAGAAAAGTTGTCTTTACGTCCATTTGGTGTACTTCAAGATTCCACAAGGCGGAAATCGCAAGTATCACAAGAATAGAGGTTATTCTCGATACAGGAGAATATGTGTCAAAGTAATTAAACCCTTCACGTTGATGGTAACCTTTAATTACCAATCTGGCTTTATAATTATATATGGTTCCATCTGATTTTATTTTCCTTTTGANTATAATTATAAAGCCAGATTGGTAATTAAAGGTTACCATCAACGTGAAGGGTTTAATTACTTTGACACATATTCTCCTGTATCGAGAATAACCTCTATTCTTGTGATACTTGCGATTTCCGCCTTGTGGAATCTTGAAGTACACCAAATGGACGTAAAGACAACTTTTCTAAATGGAGATTTAGAAGAGGAAATTTATATGGAACAACCTGAAGGATTTTCTGCGACTGGGCAAGAAAATAAGGTTTGTAAACTGGTGAAGTCTCTGTATGGTTTAAAACAAGCACCAAAGCAATGGCACGAAAAATTTGATAAAGTCATGATAAAAAGTGGATTTAAATTCAGTGAATGTGACAAATGTGTATACATAAAGAACACTGAAATTGGATATGTCATTTTATGTCTTTACATAGATGACATACTTATCATCGGTAGTAATGATAAGATGATCAAATCCACCAAGAACTTATTGAACTCAAGATTTGACATGAAAGATTTGGGCTTAGCCGATGTAATACTTGGAATTAAAATCCATAGAACATTAGAAGGACTAGTCCTAAGCCAGTCACATTATGTTGACAAAATACTTGAGAAATTCAATAATGATGACTCTGCATTGGCTAGAACCCCGATAGATACCAGTCAGCATCTATAAAAAAATCGAGGTGAGAGTATGTCTCAATTAGAATACTCTCGAGTCATTGGAAGTTTGATGTACTTAATGAGTTGTACAAGACCAGATATAGCCTATACAGTAGGAAAATTAAGTAGATTCACGAGTAATCCAGGTGTTGAACACTGGAAAGCAATTACCAGATTGCTAAGATACTTAAGATACACTCGAGATCATGGGCTGCACTATACCAGATATCCTGCNCAGCCACTTGGAATGATTCGCTCAAAGTCATCCCCTCACCGTGAATCTCGTGAAGAATCACTTGGAGTTCTTGAACTTGGCTGATAACCGGCTTTGAATCCACCGTTTTAAAGTCCAGAAAGTGGCCAATAAGAAACTTCTTGGCCCCGACATCCTCGGTTTTGTACTTTCTGTCAAGGGATTCCCACAGCTCTTTAGCCGTTTTCTTTTCGCAAAACATGTTGTAGAGCGAATCGGCCAATCCGTTTAGTACATAGTTTTGGCATAAAAAATCAGAATGATTCCATGCCTCCACCGCACTAACAGATTCAACATCTCCCTCACCTTCTGTGAGTTTAGGAGCATCCTCAGACAAGAATCTGGCCAGGTTCAGCATCGTCAAGTAGAACAGCATCTTCTGCTGCCACCTTTTGAAGTCCACACCAGTGAACTTTTCAGGTTTTTCACCGTGACTGGCTGGGATAGCAACCGCAGCAGCACGTGGGGTAACGTGAGGGACAACTTGAGCCACAATAGGGACAACATAACCAATTTCTCTTTGCACGCTGGTTTCAGTAGCCATATCTAAAACAAACCACGTAATGAGTATAACCTAATCTGTTTTAAGTTTGTTAGAAAAATTGCTAACTACAATAGCGTACAAACGAATTTGTAGAGATAAAGCAATAATCGAAACAAGTGTGATGTTTACAGTATGAATATCGTGTAAAAGAAAGCAAAACCAAACCGAGGCCTGTAGCATGTACAGTTTCCTTAAAACAGATTCGTCCCCTCCTGTATGTGCTTCAAGGATCGTCTTGGACGTCTGTTTCCCAGGATACAACGGAACAACCAGCAGTGACTTAGCACGAGACACTACTACGGCGACTTGAAAACGTACTTTTACTTTATCACCGAGATTTAACGGAGTCCAAATGAAAAGCTAACAATATGAAATGCAAGAGAATGCTTGAAAGAGAAAAGATTTTCATGTACTTGAAATGAAGAAATGAACCCCACTATTTATAAGCTCTAATATGCACACCAAGAGTCATGCAAGATTAATTAACTCAATTAATCTTCCCATTAACACAAGAATATGAAGAGCCAAAACTCTTCAACTAACTCAAGAATATGGAAAGTCAAAAGACACTCCACAATAATGAGTCATAACCAACTCAAGAATGTGGAGAGCCAAAAGGCACTCCCACATTCATGAGATAAAATTTTATTCAAATTTCCAACAGTAATCAAGTGATCGAGCCTCGCTGTATTGCAGTAAAGTGTCGGAGACTCTCAAATGCAACACCTAATCAAAGTGTTGTTCGAGAATTGTTCATTGAACGAGATTTCAGTTTCACCTAGTTTACATTCGTAGTTATTTTGTTATTTTTGTTAATAGAAATTTAGGATGTACTTTGATCTTTCACTGTGTAAGGGGATTAGCTTTTTGTTATTATCTAGTATTCATTTGGTGTGTCAACTGACTATATTTTGTAGTGAATCTTTTGTCCGGGCACCACACAGTTATGTACAATTGTGTATAATTAATTTTGTCTTAATTCACCTTCATAAAGTATTTGTGTGATAAATTATTTATTCCACTGCATGTTGCGTTAGATGCTACAACACCACATACAACACATACACATGAAACACACAATTCATCGGTTATTTAATACTTATGTAGCTAGAATTTTTTAGTTTGGAAGAAATTGAATTTTTTAAAAATAGCTAACCATTAAAATGTTAGAAATATAAATATATAGTATTTAACATTTATTCGCAAAATAATAATAATAGTTATGATTAATATATGACGTATATCATAAAAATTTGATTGTAATAAAAAATAAAAAAAAGAAACTATGAGGCCAAATTCACGATATTTCATCTATAACATATTTAGTGGAAATTAATTATACAAAAAAAGAACAAAATTAGAACTTTAATATTTCCAAATCAAATACTAATGTATAAATTAAAACAACCAATCCGTCTTATTAAATTTTTTATCACAAATATAGATTCGTGATATCATTTCTCAATATATTCACTCATATTTAAATTATAAAATATAAAAATCAAGTTATCAAATACAAAAATATTTAATAAAATTGAGTAAACAAATTCTGAAAAATTTGTGGGGAGGCAAAATGAGTTAATATATAAATTATAACTTTTTTCGGCCCATCCTGCCTATTTTTCGAATATTAGTACATAAATATTTTACAAAACCTTCGAAAAAACTCGATTTAATTAGTTTGTCCGGTCACGACAATTATTCTTTTTTAAAATAATTACTATTGTCATAAAAATTTATATATTGAATTTAAATTAATACTCTAAGTGTGTGTGTGTGTGGGTGATAAAGCAGACTACAGAAATTTTTTGATCTCTTTATACATTAAATTTACTAAAATCATGTTAATTTAAAATTGCCATATATATATATACATGCATCATTAATCAAGTTTACGAAGATAATCTTGTTTATTTCAAATCCTAACAAAATAATGTATAAGCTAAGTCTGATGATAATAATAATTAGTCAGCATTTCTATGAAATTTGGTAACAAAATTTGATAATTTTATAAGATAAATATGGTAATACATATCATGTTTAGTAACCACATATAATATTATTGACATGAGCGCCTCTTAATCCTTGAGAATTAAGGTCATCGGTTTCTTGGTCTAGTACATCTATTCTCTCGTATATGTATCACAAAAATTTACGTGAGACGATCTCAGTGGTCGATTTTGTGAGATATATATTCTATTTGAGTCATTCATAATTTTTTTTTGTGATAAAAGTATTACTTTTTATGTAAATATAGACAGAGTTGACTTGTCTTATGAATAAAAATCCATAAAAACGTCTCATTAAAAACAACTATATATATATATACACATGACTAGTCCAATTGCTCCAATTTCCGATGTATTATCTTTGACCATATTCACTCAGTACTTACGTCTATCGTGACTAAAAAAGGTAGCTTGACAATACCTAGGAAGTTACTTCTCCACCCAAAAGCACAAACTCAGTTAATATTTTATTGATTTAAACATTTATATTCGAACAATAATTATTAATTTGGAGGTATGTTATAATATTTCGAGTCAATCAAACAAGTTAGAGTAAAAAAACATTTACTTGTCCGAGCTCTAAAATATTTGTTCCTTCGACTTTTTTGTCGATTTGATTCGTTTATACCTCAAAATACTCTTAACAAAACCTTCAACATATGGGAATATGTATTTTAATTATTATAAGTTGAATTTACAGACCTTTTGATATAATAATTATGTCCCCATAATCATAAATATATGATGTATAGAGTTTAATGGGAAAAAAATGTTCTTAAGCATTATTTATTGACACAAAATTGTGTGCATAAGTCAATGGTAAAAGATTTTTTTTTTTTGGTCGTTTGTTAATTGGAATAAAGAGCCTTGAAAGCATCTGCGACATGATTTATGTTGAACTGTACAAAGCCCACATTATTATTATAATATTATTGATATCCCAAACTTAACTCTTCCCGAGCCAAAATCCTCCTCAAGACCTCGAGTCATGTGCTCGGCCGAGGCCCTGCCTACTCAGCTGAGCACGTAACCGACCAAAGCTTTATACTTAGGAAATATGTTATAAAATATGGTACAACTACCAGTAAGATGGTTGAGTATGCCCGAACTGATTATACGAGCTGAGACTCTTTCTCGGCATGATAAATAGTCCTCTCAACACTTATAAATACATAGATATGATTCGTTGTTGAATTCATTCACACATTGCTTCACTTATCACTATTTTACATACCATACTTTATTGTTTTTTCTTTCTCATTGAGTCAGGATTTGACTTGATCGTTGGATAGTTCACGTCGGAAAAATCTCTTGCGCCCCCTAACTATTGCTCTTCTGTGCAGATTGACATCAATCCATCAGTCCAAGCTCAAACGTTTAAGGTTCGAAGATAACGCTCACCGGACTTGACACAAAGAAATTTTCGGTATTATCAATTGGCGTCATCTCTGGGAACTTGAAAAAAAGACAAGTTGGTGAGTACTAGGAGTAGATCGGGAGAGAACAATCATCCGACCCCCGAATGGCAGAGCTCATCCAACTGATCATTAGTGTTGTGGAACAAGTCTTGGCCCAAAGACCTGACAACAATCCTCATCTTGGAGGAAATCATGAATCCCAGACGTAGGAGATACGAAGATTAAGATAGGATATGGAACATCTTAGAGAGGACATGAACGAACCCTCGCCCACTCCAGCTCGGGGGATTCCTTTCTCCGCTGAGATACTTGCTGCTGAATTGCCTCAAAATTTTAAATTTCCTAATGTCGGAGAATACGACGGCATTGGAGATCCAGAAGAACACCTAGCTCAGTTTGATAATGTTGCATTACACCAGTACTCCGAAATTATCAAGTGTAGGCTCTTCTTAACTACTTTAGTTTGGACGACCCAACAATGGTTCAACTTTCTTAGGCCGGGGAACGTCAAACTTTTCAAGACTTCGATAGAGTCTTTCTCCACCAATTTGCAAGCAGCAAGAAGCATCTACTAACAACCCTGAGTTTGTTCAATATCTAACAGTAAGAACATGAGAGTCTACGAAAGTTCATTAAGAGGTTCAACAAGATGATCATTGATGTTCCCTCGGCTACTTCAGATTTCTTGACAAGTGCCTTTATCCAAGGAATGAGGGGGTGATTTTTTTAAGTCCTTGGTAAAAATGTCTTCCTACTACTTTTTATTATCTATTGGCTAGGGCGGAGAAACATGTGAATATGAAAGAAGTGTGGACGGATAGGAGGGATGAACAGAAGGCTTCGACCAAGATTGCACGAGAAGCCACGACAACCAATCCCGTGCCAAGGGTCGGACGATTCGATCCGCATACATTGCTTCGACAGTTTGCTGCTTACACACCCTTGAAAGTTAGCAAATCCCGAGCCTTGGAGATATGTGATGAACGGCAGCTCGTCTGAAGGCCTTAAGGTAGTGACAGAGAACCTCGTAGTCCCATATCAGATAGGTATTGTGATATTCATAAATACTATGGACATACTACTATTGAATGTCATCATTTAAATCAAGAGATAGAACGGATCATCCAAGGTGATCCGAAAGTGAAGACAATTTTGGCAGGGCAAGGTGGTGTGTATGAAACCCCTAAAAGAGCTCAAGAGAAAGGTTATCCTGAGAGGAGAAGGAAGCTGAACCAAAGAGAACGGCTGCCACCTCGAGGGGTAATCAATATGATATCTGGAGGGCCCAACTATGAGGTTGCTCGTATCTTTATGGATTCATGGAGTTCTGTTAATGTTCTCTTCAATAAAGCGATGAATCAAATGGACTTGGATTAATATATGGTAGATCCTATCTCCACATATTTATTTGGATTCACGGGCCATGCTATACATCCCGTCGGGATTATAGATATCCCCTTGTCTTAAGGATATGGAGATGCCAGAAAGACCGGTATTATTAACTTTGTGATAGTTGATGCTCTCTCATATTATAATTCCATAATGAGGAGAATGGCCATCGTCGCTTTCCTGGAAATTGCTTCAGCTCTATACCAAAAAATCAAGTTACCCGTTGAAGTTGTTGTAGTAAAGGTAAGAGGGGATCAAAGGGTCTAGCGGAAATGTGACATGGAAAAAGTGAGAGTTGAGAAGAAGTCAGCTAAGACCGAACATTCAAGCCGACGTGAGCCTATGAGGTATGATCAGCTACATTTAATCAAAGAGACAATAGGGGACCTACAAAGTTATTGGAAAAAGGGGAATTGCGGCTTACTGCTTGGAGAATGCCGAAAGAAAGAAGACCAAGATTTTATGGAACATTCATCACTTGAAGAAATACTATGCTTATCCAGAGTCTCAATTCATCCGTCTGAGCTCAAGCTCAACATGGTTAAAATGTCAGACCTCGCACTCGACAACAAAATAAAGTCCGACCTCGCATTCGACATGGTTAAAAAGTTTGACCTCGTGCTCTGCAAGGTTAAAAAGTCCGATCTTGTGTTCGATAACATAAGATAAGTCTAACCTCGCGCTGGACATGGTTAAAAAAGTTTGACCTCGAGCTCGGCATGGTTAAAAATTCCGGCCTCACGCTCGACAACAAAACATAAGTCCGACCTCGTGCTCGTCATGGTTAAAAAGTCCGACCACTCGTTTGGCATGATATAAAAGACCACCTTCACTCCTTACATAGTGTTTTATATTGATCTCTCAATTTTAACAAGTTTAGTTCTCGAGAAGCAGACTGGTTAAGTTATATGTGTAGTGTTTAGACACTCTAGCGCTCATTTGGTTATGTTCCAATAACTTAGACGAAATTAAAATGAAGTGTTTAAATGCCAAGAGTCTCAAAACATTTGTAAATAAAAAAAAGCATAAATGAGGAACATCAGGAGTAAAATGCAGGGAAGAAAAATATAGTTTCAAGCACCCTAATACATTGAACAAAAGAAGGCTAAAACAGGAGACAAATGGGTCGAGGAGGTTGCTCGGTCGAGCCCATTACTTCAGCGTTGATGTTTGGACCTTCACTCTTCGTCAATCATCTCTTCATCTTCTGGCATCTCTTCTAGATCCCTGACCACATCAAGAAAGGAAAACGAGTGTTTAGCTTCAGAATACCCATTGGCTCATGCTTGAGCCAAGCACCCATTTAACCCATGCTCGAAGTACGAAGTGGCTTTGTCCGAACAATGAATGGAACTCCGAGAAATGAATGAACTCTTCATTCTTCTGAAACCACATGGCCTCGGCCTCATGATATTTCTTGCAAAGTTGTGTCTCAAGCTGAAGGTCGGAAGCAACCATTACGATGGATAGATCTTCAGAGGAGACCAAGTGTTGAACAAAATTTAGAGCCTTCGACCTAGATGGTTTGGTTAGGAAAGATACCTCGTGATCAAGAAATGTCCCTGGGTCGATATCTTCAAAGTTGCGGTTATTTAGAACATTGGAAGAACCACTAGTCTCTTTCTCAGACCCCCGGAGAGTCAGGAATGAAATAGTAATCTTAAGAGTTTTCTTCACTAGTGGCTTATCGAACTCCATGGGGGCGTTTCTCTTCTGCTTTCACTTACCCTCAGTGTTAGAGGTCTTCAAAGAAGCTCTGATGTTGGCTTTTCTCCTCTTCATGCTCTTGATCATTTCAGCCTTCATAATTTTTTCTCTTAAAAATAAAAAATAAATAAAACAAAACAAAAGAAAATAAAGAGCTGGTGTAAATTTAATTTTTAAGAATAAGAAAGTGAGGAAGGTAAGGAAAATATACCTATGAACACCTCCACTTCGACCCTCTTCTTTCAGAATCTAAATCTACAGAAAAGATCATCATTGATCAACTCCTTGATGTCAAAACACTTCACTAATGTAATAACTAGAAAGTTGGTTAGATTAATGGCAAACCTAGGTGTCGGCAGATCCCTAAGGGTTAACTTATCAGCACAAGGCATGTCGCAATACCAAAGAAGTTGTTCAGGCTCTAAATAAAATACCGGCTCATCCGATCGGTGTGAGAGTTCCTATCTAGAAATGACATTCTGACTGAGGTGATAAATAAAATCAACATGTTTCTTTTCTTTTAATATGTTCAAAACGATCTAGGAGGGTAACAGAAAGAGGTATATCCAAATACTTGAGCAAGACCTCTAGGGCCAGAAGTGTGCAAAAGGAATTAGGAGCTAGCTGGCTTAAGCATATCAGATAATGCTGGCATATGTATTGAATGATTTTGGGGATCGGGAACCAAAGACCCATCCCTAGCTGATCCAAGTGAAATGTGTAATTCCCCTCGGGTGGAAGATCAACCTCATATGTGATTTTGGTGATCTGGATATCAATCCTCTAAGACAAATCTTGATAATTCCCTAATCCTAGAAACATCACTAGACTCAAGAGCTAAAGACTTAACTTCGTAACAATAACACCCAACAGTAGTCATCCGATCTTCTTTCTTTATTATTTGAGTCAATTTCTTATTTCTAGCTAAACGAAGGTCATCGGAGATCCTAAGGGAGGGGGAAGAGGTATCTATGGCTTATTTCTTAACTAAATTATCACAACTAGCCGAAGAGCAAGAACTTACCAAAGAGCTCAAGAAGAAGAGAGAGTTTAAAACGAGAAGGTACAGAACACATGAAGGGTTGGCTGAGCTGTTGGCATCAAGAGTACGGGAGATGCTTTAGATTTTGGCAAAGTAATGGCACGAGGAGATAAAAATGAAAATGAAGGAAGAAAGACCTTATTTATAGAAAATCATGAGAAAGGAGAACCGTAAGATCAATCAGGAACGAACATTCTGGATCATGAATGTTAAACACCTTGGGATCCGAAACCTCGCTTCGTCCTAATCTAGCAAATTAGTATCAAAGTTGGGGAAAGTGGATCACCCGGATTGCCATCTTGATTGTTTGTAATATGTGGTCTAAATTTTCTCACAGCCAATGCAAAAACCAAGGGCATAGGGCTCGATCAGATCCACCAACTGATCTAAAATTCAATACTTCTTTTAGACAAAAGAGAGGAGGTACTATTGATGCCCCCAAAACTTGACCCTTCCCGAGTCCTAACCCATCTCGAAACCCTGAGCCATGCTCGGCCAAGCCCCTGAGCTATGCTTGACCGAGGACCTGAGCCATGTTCGTCCGAACCCCTATGCTCGACTGAGGCCCTACCTACTCGGCCGAGCCATGTTCACCGGAAGCCGTGCTTGATCTGGTTTCAATGTAGGCCAATGTTTACGTACGAAACCCCATTATCTTGGGCTTTAGATTTGAGGGAATATGTTATAAAATATGGTACAAGTCCCAGTAGGATGGCTGAGTATGTGGCGATGCCCGAACTGATTATACGAGATGAGACCCACTCTTGGCCTAAGGGTTCGGGTTCTATCCTAAGACTTTTATCAGATATGGAATACATGCTTCATCTTTTTAAATATAGGGGAATGACAAGAATCTGACGATATGATTATATTTACCAAAATATTCGGGATATATTAGAATTTACAGGGATTTGATAAGAATTTATCTTTACATGAAAAACTTACCAGAGATAGACTTCTTCTCGGTATGAGAATCAGTTCTCTCAACGCTTATAAATACACATATATGGTATTGTTTGATTCATCCACACGTTACTTCACTTAGCACTACTTTACATACCTCACTTTGCTTCTCTTTCTCCTTGAGTCAAGATTTAACTTGAGCGCCGGAGGGGTCAAGCGGAAAAAATATCCGCCGCCCTCAAGCTATTGCTCGTCTGTGCAGATTGACATCAATTCATCAATCCCGACTCAAAGACGGAAGTTTCGAAGACCACACTAACCAGATCAGATTTAGAGAAATTTTTTATATAATCAATTATATAAATAAATATAAATATAAAGGGATAAGTACAATGCCAAATGACATATGACACGAGCATCTCTCTCAGCTGATCACAAACGACAAGTCTGTGGGCACATAAACTTTAGAATTTTAGGAATTGCTTAATTAATAATTTCGAATGTTTGGTTTGGTCATCTCATATTTACTTACCCCAGACAATAAAAACACCAACTCATATTCTTGGTAAAATACTAGTGTTTTTGTGCTCACAATAATATATATAAATATAAATAAAATATATATATATAGTTTAATTTATATTAAAATTTATAAAGATTCTTGTTGTATATATATATATATATATTTTTATTTATATTAAAATATATAAAAATTTATAAAGATTCTTGTCGCACTTTTTGAACTTGGTCATACCAGACCTGCAAACTTTTTGTGTCTGTTATTTTAATACTTAATATATTACATATAGAGATAAATAACTATATAAATTATGTGGTTTAAAAACTTTATTTGATAGAATTTAAAATTTTATACATACGAGAAATACGAAAACAAAGTTATTGTATTGTTTACTTAGTCAGAGGGTATCGTGTGAGTAACTGTAAATTTAGCAACTTAATTTTTATTCGACTACTATTTTGCTATACGATCTTTTAATATGTTTTAGATTGTCTTTAGATCGATGAATTTGAGAAGATGAATTTCAAATATATTGGTTTCAAATTTTTCGACTTGCTTAGACGTGAAAAATTGAAGTGGATTTCATACACTCTATATAAAGTTTTACAATTTTAATAGTATTGTGGAGGATTCAAACACACTGAAGATGTATATCATTTCAAATTTTTCTGCAAACCAAGTCTATCGATCCAAGCACAACTTTAAAAATTTATTTGATCATCAAGCTTTTTCTTATATGACCTTGTGAATATTTCAACATTGTACTTGCATAATAAGGTCATGAATAATTGAATATATTTCCTATACTAAACTAATCTNAGTTTTTTAGTAACCAAAAAAACCCCGTCGTAAAAGCATTTCTTCGGGTCGTCAGCTTTTTTGGAGCGACATAGAAAATTTCACCTACTCCAACCATCACGTGAAACATCCAACGGAACGATGAATTTCCGATATGGCCCCCCACCTCAAAAATTATGGGTGAAATATTATAATTTAATCAAAATCATTTATTTTTTTATGGTAGAAGAAAGATGAAAGTCATAATAATTTACTTGGGTAAAGTAAATTCTAAAATTGAGTTCTAACTGTCATAAATTAATATTATAATCGTTGATTTAATGACTCATTTTTTGACACATTAACACTATCGATATTAACATTAATTATGTATTGAGATATAGATTATTAGATACACGATTTGGATAGTCGTCAACCTCTAAAAAGATGTTGATTCAAAAAAATTTGACTAAAGAGAAGATGCAACTCAATTGTTAATTGGATAGGTAAATAAAATCCTGTATGTTTCGTCGACAAGGGGGACAGCTGAATGTGGGCTTTTGTGATTTGCATTGTCGTAATGGGCCCTACAGCCTCACATGCCAATGCATTCTTATTGGGCCCACACTCCCTCTCCTCTCTCCTCCTACCACATAATGGAATCGTATTTATGCATTATTTCATTGGAGAATATGAAATAAACAGATGGATGTTGTCAATAAAATGAAACGTGTAATTTATATATATATATAGGTGAAATTATGAGTTATGGATTTATTTGATGCTAGACTCGGGTATTACTCTAACGATTGATCTAATAACCATGAATAAATCATGTGTTATTTCATGTATTCGTCACATAGATAAATATATTTGATTCAATCATGCTTGTTTGATCTTCAATGACAAGCTATAGCTTGAATCTCTCTTTTCAAACAAACAAAAATGTACTTGGTGAATGAATTACTTTGAAACATAGAAGTAGCAAAAGCACAACTTTTCCAGTAAAAAAAAGCTTAAATAAAATTTATTTTTGGATGCAAAGTACATTTTAAAGGGGAACTAAAATGTAAGACAAAAAACCCTCCATAATTGCGGTCGTACACATCACTTTTTTCAAATTTCTTGAAAGCTCTAAAAGTATCCCCTTCTCACTGCTGCCACTTGAAATACTTGAAAATTAAAATTAAAATTAAAATGTGGAAAATGCACTTTTCCAGAAATGCCCTTTCCTTGTCCATAAATGACTCTCTTTCATTCCAACTCCCTCTTGCAAAATTCCATAAAAAGAGAATGGCGAAAGAAGTGAGTGAAGAAGCACCGGTGCAGCAGACGGGAAAGGATTACGTGGATCCGCCGCCTTCGCCGCTGTTCACTTTGGAGGAGCTCAAGCTCTGGTCTTTCTACAGAGCCCTCATAGCTGAGTTCATTGCTACCCTCCTCTTCCTCTATATCGGTGTCGCCACCGTCATCGGCCACGTAAAGCTCAATAATGCCGATCTGTGTGACGGCGTCGGTATCCTTGGAATTGCGTGGGCCTTCGGCGGGATGATCTTCATCCTTGTCTACTGCACTGCTGGCATCTCAGGTACAACAAAAGAAAGATCAAATTTTGATTTCTTTCTAGAAATATTTAAAATATTGCTTAACCTGAGATTTTTCAGGGGGTCATATTAACCCGGCGGTGACTCTCGGGTTGTTCTTGGCGAGGAAGTTGTCCCTGGTTAGAGCTGTTGCTTACATGGTGGCACAGTGTTTGGGTGCTATCTGTGGCGTCGGTTTGGTCAAAGCCTTCATGAAGAGTTTCTACAACAGACTCGGAGGCGGCGCTAATTTCGTGCAACCTGGTTACAACAAGGGAACCGCTCTGGGTGCTGAGATAGTCGGCACTTTTGTGCTTGTTTACACCGTCTTCTCCGCCACTGATCCAAAGCGAAGCGCCCGTGATTCTCATGTCCCGGTACGCAGCTTGTTTGCATGCTCGAAAGAATATATTTCTTAATTCATGATATGCATGGCTTTTCTTGATTACTTTCAACCTTGTTGATTTTTGGGATCATTTCTTGAGATCCGTCAAGTAACGTGTACTTATGGATGGTTTTTGTGGGCAGGTTTTGGCTCCACTTCCTATTGGATTTGCGGTTTTCATGGTTCATTTGGCCACAATCCCAATTACTGGAACTGGTATTAATCCTGCTAGGAGCTTTGGAGCTGCTGTGATTTACAATAATGGAAAAATTTGGGATGACCAGGTACCTTTATTATCACCTAGTCAGCAAAATATTTCACTGGTCGACGCTGATGAAATTGTTTGTTTTGAAATTAACTTGACCAACAGTGGATTTTCTGGGTCGGGCCGTTCGTGGGAGCCCTTGCGGCGACGATTTACCACCAGTTTATTCTGCGGGCTGCGGCCATTAAAGCTCTGGGATCCTTCAGGAGCAACACCAACAACTAGGCGTTTTCCAAAAATTGAACATGCAATCGAATCAAATCTGCATTGTTTCCTAGTTGATATCTGCACATCCGTCATATTTCTTGTTAATCTATTTGTTGGCTTTTGTGTGTAATGGAAGGATAATGTTTATCATTGGCAATTTCTTCCTTTTTTTTGGGGGGGGGTTTAAATTTGAGTAAATCTTTTGTGTGTAGTTTTGGCAGTGTATTAAATTGTAGTTGGCAATGCGACAAAGGCAAGTGGTGCTTATCTTGTTTTGTTTCTTTATTGATAGTAAATGAGATGTCTCTTATTTACATTTATTATTTATTTACAAGAAGTATCATAAAATAATTATTTGTAAGAATGAGATCCAAGAAAAAGACAATACCTCAATTTTCACATGCCATTCTTCCATGCTTCACATCACTTCTATCCACCGTTTGCCAAAGACAAATTTTACCCGAGAAGGATAGCAATCTCTTTTTATATTTTTTATAGGAATATTCGGGTTGTGTGTAGATAATATTGATGTTTGCACAAAATTTTGAATTTGTGGTTGTCAGGTATAAGTACACCAATATGCATAAAAACGTAAAAAATCTAACTTCTTTAAATCGAACGAAATTGATCATAGGTTTAATCTCATAAGAAAATATAACGATAAAACAAAGAAAAATAGTCTAGAAATTGGAGAAATAACTCCCAATANCTAGAATCCGCAAATGAAATGTGAAATATGCTTTAAACTAAGTCTATATGTTGTGTAATTTTCGGTCACAAGTGTACAATGTTAAGTTTTAATATATGATGAGTAAAATATCGTTTGATTGAAAATTTATTTTCATACTAAGTAATATAATTAAAGTAATCTCGATTTTATTTAAAAAATAAAGACAAAAATTAAGATAAACTAAAATAAATTAAATAATAGAGAACTTCAAGGAAGACTTTGAGTACACGATCTGAGACGGAGCTATATACAAGATTTACCCAATTTTCATTAATGCAAATCATATTAATGATATTGCCTATTCTAATTTATGGACCAAGAAACCCTTCAGTATTATTTGTTGCATCTCTCGAATGTTGAGTAAATTTTATCATTATAATGTCAACGTCTATATCTTTATAAGAAATCAAACATAAAAATAATTTAATCAACTATTATTGTTCTCTTTCAACAACTTCAAAGGAAATTGTAGGCCTCCTGAACTCTACAACATCCTAGGTCGTGTTTTCCTATAATCTTATTCCAAATCTTCTTTCCCAAATTTCAAAATTTGAATACATTTTTTATCCCTAAATTAATATGCAAACAAAAGAGGAATACACAAAAAAATTGTAATAACAAATAATAATAATAGGCAAAATAATATTCAAAACATGAAATCAATCAAGCTCCGTCAATCTCTAGAGACAACTAATAAGTTTATAATACACACAAACATATTCAAAAATCTCATCAATAATCAATGAAAATAATAAAAATTATAGATCAGTAAAGTTAATTATCTGTCTCCATATGAATCTCATCTCTTTTGTGAATTAACTATCACCTGTCGTTCGCTCTCGCGTCTCAAATTTGTGTCTCAAGCCTATTTTAATATGTAGTTGTGTGTTTGGGTTTTGTGTTCTTGGGTGTTCTAGGGTGAAAGAATAATGAAAGTGTTTCCTTCTCTTCAAAAATGGTTTTTCCTATTCTATTTATAACATTAACGGATAAAAAACGATGCACAAAATCTCAGTACGTATAGGTTTATGTGCGAACAAGCGCACCTACACCCGAAATCGGCGCCCCCGCGCGTCTGGATCTGTTTTGCAACTTGTGGGCAACAAACATAGCACACCAGCAATGATTTTCATGCTTTTTTTTTCACTCTTTTGAATTTATTTATAGCTCATGTTCATGCTCAAAATCAATGAAAAATATCAAATTAAGAACCTATAAACACGAAAAATTATGGGCTCATCAAACACCCCCAAACTTTATTTTTGCTCGTCCTCGAGAAAACATGTGATTTAAAAGGAAATAAAGAACGAGTTCATAATTTGGCCATAGATTTAATTTCACGATTTTCATCTTCTGTCTCTACAATCGAATTCATGCATGATCAAGAAATGCATCAAGATACTAGTAAGTGACTTCATAACTCCTCTAACTCATCACCTCAGATAAATCATGAACGCGTGTGTGTGATAAGTCACTTACAAGTTTCTTGCATATTTTAGTGGATCAAATCGTATTAACTATAGACTACATAACTTTTTGATTGAAATATCCCATAAGCTTGAACTTCATACCCTTAGGCATTATTATAGACATTTACAAACATAAATCAAAAGGACTTTTAAAGCTTGTACTATTAATGAAACATCTACTACTCGTTTTTCTATAAAATATACTAGAATTTTTTTTACTTTTACTATTCAGCCGAAATATACATACATACATATATATAATTTTTTCATTAAAACCAAGCATGCAACACGTCTTTTAACATTATCGTTTTCCATCATAGAATTCCATAAACTTTCAAAATAAACATTTTAACATTCATTACAGCATTTAAGGCGTCTAACATTTTTTCAGGTGTAAAATGACTGTTTTGCTCCTGAAACCCTAACTTTACTAATTTACCCTTATACCTTAAAATGACGACCCAAAACCATCCAAAATTAACATAACACCTTAAAATACACTTATAAATATTTCTTAGACGTAAACTTAAACTTCTCGACTAATTTCTCAATTCTTTTTAAAACTTGAACCATAGCTTATTAACATCTAACCATACCCTATGCAACTCAAATCAAGCCATTTAAATCCATAGAAACCACCTAGCAAGCTTCTGAAAATTTTCTGCCATGATTCGAATGAAACCCTAGCCTCACAACCTTGCACCCCTTCGGTCCTAGCCCTTAACCATTAAGACCAGCCCTTATGCAATCTTCCTAGGACCATGACCGAGCCCTTAACAAGCTGTTGGACCAGAGCTAATGAACCAAGCATGCACAGCCCATCAAGTCGTGCCCTTCAAGCCTCGCGCGACTCCATCCTAGCAACTACAGCCCCCCTCCTCGCACCAGGTACAGTACCAGTCATCTAGGACCATGACTAGACTCTTTTAGGGACCTCTGGACACGACCCAACATAGCTAGCGGCCGCCCCCTTCATGAACTCCAAAAGTCGAAACCCTAGTTCCTTTACAAACCCAAAAATGTTCAGCCCTTGCCTTGACTCGTTCTAGCCCTTATCCATGCCCCTTACGACCCTTAAACATACTGAAAAACATCTCTTTTAATGACCTTACCATGGCAGTACCTTTGTGCATCAATAACATAGTTTAAAAAGCATGAAAACTAAAGTTCTATCATGTATATGCCATAAAAACGCAAATAAAAGGAAGTGTATCATATTTTTCATGCAAACATGTATTAACATACATAATATGGTATGAACGATGAGTGAAGTGAGATTAAGGCGTGCCTTTGCTTATTTCACGCACGAAAAATAATTTAAGATGCGAAGAACGTTGGCGGAGAGGGACGGAGACATCATTTTCGAAAATAACATATAAAATAAACCATACATTAAATAATTAAAAATAATAATTTAATGAAAATATTTTTCCTTTATGGTCCCCGATCTCACTTCCTCGATCGCGTCTTGAATAACCTTTAAAAACACTGTTTTATACATTCTAATAAAAAAATCATATTTTAAACATGTCTACCACATTTAATTAATACAATTAAAATAATTTAATTAGGTATTTTTCATTATTCCCAGCATGTAGTTGGATTACATTATCTCATTTTGAATCTTACAATTAAGCCTTGGGTTCAGCTACAAAACAAGGGATCAAGAAAAACAGACAAGAGAGTATTATTATATGCACATGCGGCTTTTCTTCTTCTTGAATATTCCATCATTCTTTCTATTTTTTCCATGCCTTGACCATTTTCGAGTTATCTTGCAATTAGCTCATTAGGCATATTATCTCATTTTAATTTAATTTTTTTTTATCACATTCTGCAAATTTTTCCAATAAGCTCAAAAATTTATAATAGCTTTATGTGCATCAGTTGAGATTCCTTGTACCCTTTTTGTTAAGGATACGAATTAATTTAGCCTCATAAGTAAATAGCGGGTCATATAAAATAATATCGAATGAGGTTCTAAATATATGTAAAGCATAATCCATTTTTATTCATTAAGGCTCAAAAGTGGACACTATGATTGCTTTTGTTTATATGGTAAGCTTGAAAGACACAAACGAGTCAAAGATCACCTAGATCATTTCTATATTTGCTTGAATCATTTTTCATTTCAAACTTCGTCTTCACATATCCTATAAAAATTTGAGAAGTGAAAAAAAAAAAAAAATCAAAGAAAGTTGCAGACATAGAGACAAAGAAAATCAAAGAAATCAGACATAGAGAAACATCCTTTGGCCCGACTATATATGTCTACACTTTCAGAAGAAACAAAATCAAAGAAATCGAATCAACTTATAGTAATTACGAAAATAAATAAAAAAATATCTAAATTAAAATCAAAATCACTTGTTAACAATATTAGTGTAAACTAAATTAAATCAATCCCCAGAAGCGATACCAAAAAATTGTTGCATGATTTTTGCTTGCAAACGTACGATGTCAAATTTTAATATATGGTGAGTAAAGTATCGTTCCCACAAAAGATTGAAAATTTATATTCATATTAATAGTAGTAGATTAAAATAATCTCAACTTTATTTAGAAAATCAAGACTAAGACTGAAATAAAATAAAATAAAATAAATTAAATATTGCTAAATTTAAAAGACGAAATTGGATACATGATGATATAAGATTTCACTAAATTTCCATTCATGAGATCATATTAATGGATCATATCACATATTCCAATTTGTAGGCCAAGAATCATTAATTTTTATTAACTGCATCTCTCGAGTGTCGAGTAAATTTTATTATTTTAATGTCAATATCGATATCTCTATCAGCAATCAAATATCAAAATAATTTAATCAAGTTCTATGGTTTTCTTTCAACGGCTTCAAAGAAAATTGTAGACCTCCCAAACTCTACAAAAATCCCAGAGTGTATCTTCCTATGAACCTATTCAAAATATTCTCTTTCGACGGTCAGATTTCGAATAAATTTAATATCCAATTTGTAATCAATAAATTTAAAGGCAAATAAAATAGGATGTTTGCTGCAATAATTATCCATGTTGGGTAGAGCAATCGAAATATGGAGCTTGAGATATTGTATGATTTAAAAGATTTGAGTTACATTACTATTATCAACTATAACTTTTGGTAAAGCTTTCAGACCTACAATTGGTATCAGAGCAAAGATCTCGGATTCGATTCTCATTTATTGCATGAAGTGTAATTATTGGGAGAGAGATTGTTGAGTGCAATAATTGTCCATGTCGGATAGAGTAGTCGAAACATGAAGCTTGAGCTGATGTACAATTTAAAATATTTGAGTTACACCGTTACCACAAACTATAACTTTTGATAAATTGAAAAATACTCGGTACTATAAATACACAAATAATAGATAAAATAATATACAACACATGAAATCAATTAAGCTCTGTCAATTTTTGGAGACAACCAATAAGTTTGTAGTGAAATAATCAAACATATAAGACATATTAAAAAAACGGAAAATTGGTCTTCAGTCTCCAGCCGTCGATTTTTTTTGTGTTCAGTCCCTGGGTACTTTTTTAGTACCACATTTCCACATGAAGTGTACCATATTTTGTATGACACAGTACCACAATTTTATGGGTAGGGAGTGAACCCAAAGAAATATTTTGATTGGGGATTTTTCACTCACTTCCCCTTAAAAAAACTCTTCAATAAATCAAGGTCGATAATAAAAATAATAGAGTAAAATTAACTGTCTATCCCCAAATGAATTTTCTTTGTATTGTGATTCAATTACGCCTTACGTTTACGGTTCAAATTCGTGACTCGGGCCTCATTGAATGTGTGGTTGTGTGCTGTGTTATTGGGTGTTAGAGGGTAAAAAAAAATTAATGAAAGTGTCTCATCATCTTCAAAAATGGTTGTCCTCTTTTATAACGCGAAAAACCTAGTACAAATAGGCTTTTGCGCGAACAAGCGCCCTTGCACCCGAAAATCGGCGCCCCGCGTCTTTGGATCTGTTTTGCTGCTTTTGGGCAGCATGCATAGCTTACCCGCGTTTTTCATGTTTTCTTCGCTCTTTTCTCTTATAATATGAATATAAATGAATATTAGCTCATATTTATTTTCAAAATCAATGGAAAAATATCAAATTAAAGATATATAAACATGACAAACTATTCATTCATCACTATAAAATTTTGCAGAGAGTTTGCAATTTGTTTTAACTATATTAAATTGTGTTTCTTTCTGCTTATTCTTCCCTGCCTTGTTCACTGTTTGAACGTTTCTTTCTACTCCCTTCACTTTTACACGATCTTTCACCCACAATCTCTGCCAACTTGATTCAAATTAATTTGAATTCTTACTCAGTCTTCCTAATGTCAATTGGGCTTCTTGGCCAATGAAAGTTTGTTTCAATTGCCAAATCGATCGGGCCAATTCCATCGGGCTTTTCTTCAAAATTTAATGGGCTTTCCATATTGAGCCCAAAACTTATTTTTAGCACAAACAATCGGTTTTGATAGCAAAACCCCTTTAACGCACTCTGTTTTTCTAGGCAAGAACTAGTCTCATACTAAATATGCATCTTCACTTGTGTTGCAGATATGTACATTATAGTGAATGGAATTTCAACCTTGATTGAAATAATACCATTACAAGTAAGAGTGTCTTTTTGGGGTACGTTGTCTATTTCACAAATGAACCAAAGCAACGACCTACAAAACTTTTCTAGACCATTAGTTGAAAACTCAAGATAGCTAATTATATCACTAATAATAATAATAATAATCATTAAGGATCAGAAATGGGATTTTACAAGATATATTATATTAAATAATAATAAGAAAATGGATAGAATAGGCAGGCTGGAGATATGTGGACTCATTGCATATTGTTCCATGTGGCGGAAGAATTGCACGAGGGACATGATGCGTAGTTGGTTTGATATGGTTGGAAAGCCCTTTCAGACGCTGACCCAGTTTTAACAGGAGATAGCCTGGCCACCCATCTTCAAAATCAAGAGGAGTCTGCTGAATTCGGATAACAAATGGGGGCATATTATTTTTCAGAACATACTCACCAGCCTGAATCCATCATGACAACGCTACAAGATTGGGCGACCATTTAGCATTCAATGGGAGACTAAGAACTCGCAACCAATTTGTCATGAAAACAAATTGGGTTCATTATCACAGGCAAAGGCTATGTTTCCTCAGGAAGACTATTCATTGGGCATTGAGCCTGCGCCAAATCGGGCATTGAGGAGCTCTTACCCAATGCTCAATGCATGGTAGATGTTACACCGGGTGAAAATCACCAGGTGTAGCACATCCTTTCCTGTTATCACAAGTATATTCTAGAAGAAAGAAGGGGCCTGTGCATGGGAAGAGAGGGGAAAAATAGGAGCAGACTGATTGCTGAGAGTCGGTCGTTATTTTCAATTGAGTGATACTAGTTGAGCTAGGGAAGCGAATATTTCCTTCGTAAGAGATTGTAACATTTATCATTTTGGTTCCTACCATCATTATTTAACTTTCAATTCCGTTTTCGTGTGTGTCAGCTGTATTTTTCTGCTATCTTTCTCTAATATATTGTGGCCTCAAGAACCAGTGAGCTATATCACACAATCACACATTTTGAGATCATGCATCAAAATGATCAAAGTTATTGTACATCTCAATCCAGGTCTACTTACACACGAAAAGCAAAAAAAACGGCATGCTCCGGCTTTAAAAGGATTCGTAGGTTTCCAGGATACAAAGTACAGTAGGATATTTCAATGACACAGTAGTACCTTAATCTGGCAAAGCTGTTCCTCTTTCAAGATTGTTCTTGATCTCCAATGTGTATTTGCCAAAGGCACGTTCAATCTTTTTATTGAAGTGCTCATTTCGGTCATTAATTGAGTCGATATCCTTTTCTTCCCGGAACTTTCTCCTCCTGCTGAAAGACCGTGACTTCTCTTCCCTGTCCTTGAGTTCCTTGACCATTCTGTCAATCTTTTCCTCCGAGATCTTTGGTGCCTGAAAAAATAAAATGAGAATCTCTCCAGACAGGTCAAAAAGTAAACAGAACTCAGCTCAAAACATATGCTGATAATTACTTTTCCATATTGTAGACTTGAAGCCTCTCGGTAAAACTCTGGATCAGCTTCTTTCATTCTGTTGTACTCGTCAAGATCTACGTCAATATTTTTTGTCCTTTTCTTGTATGCATCGTACAAAGTTCTATGATTAAAAACTGTAAAAGACACCATGAGGTCAATTGTATGAAGAAACACAACGTTGAGGGTAAGGCCATCAACCTGGTGGTCCTCAGAAACACCAGCAACTCACAATTCCATGAATAGAAGAAAAGGGAAAATATATAAACTAACAGAAGATGTAGAATATAATCACTGTTCAAAATTTATTCTAAAATTCAATATCATAGTCATCGTTTCCTAGTTTTCCATGGAAAGTTACAGTTGTAATTTCCTATTGAGCATGTTTCCGACATAGTTGTTTCATAATTGTTAAAACTATCACCAAGATGCAGAACACGGAAAACAAGAGGGAAAAAATGCTAAAGCTCTGAAAAACTGAAAATAAAAAAAGAGAGTTTATTGAGCACTTGTTGATGCAAACTCCTATAATTTCTAAATGTTCACAAAACACTGTTTAGAGTTTCTGAAATTAAACTACTCAAAACTTGGCCGGAATAAAAAATTTATTCCACGGCTACACTCTACAGTGCAGTTTCCTAATATATAGATGGCATGGTTTTGGCGAATAAAACATCTTCAGTGTAAAGCGCGAGCAGGATGGGTAGTGCTAAAATATTGCCACTAATTGAAAAATCATATAATGTTTTTTTTATCCAACTGAAGGTATGATGAGCATTTAGGCATTCCAATCAATGGAAACATGTCATATTGCCATCTAAAGGTTCCAATGAACTCATAAATTCAGGTTCCAAACAGCATGGCTATGTCATATGTGAACATATTGATAACTAAATTAACCATACACCAGAAATAAATATAAGAACAGCCTGGTAAGCAAAAATCATGTCAACAGCAGCAGTGCATCAAATAGAGGTAACGCTTAAAAAGAAAAACAAACAAAGAAAAGATTGGCAACTTACCATCCCAACCAGCCGGAGCAGGGTCCTTCTCCCATTTCTTATACTTTGCCTCTGCCATATCTTGTGTGTCCAGCATATATGCTTTACTCATATCTAAGCCATTGGAGTCTAGAAGTTTTCCAATTTTCTTCTTCCTCTCCTCCAACCATTTTTGCTTGGAAATGCCTCTAGACTCCGTTGGGGCTTCTGATTTTTTCTTCTCTGCGACCATAGCAGTCTGATTGGCTTTTCTTGCCTCATTCTATAAAGACAAAGGAAAGAAATATTAGAAACGGTAAATTACAGACTATTAGGTCAAAGAACTGATGAAAGAATAACCTTTATCTGCATCAATCCCAAAATGTATACATAAAGAAAACAGACTGTTTACAATTTACATTGGATCCTCACCATTTTCAACCTCAAATCAAATAACTTTTTCTGCCTTCCTGTAAGATTACCAGCCAATTCATTTGCTGCATCGTCATCATCATCACCACCAGACTCCCCATCAGAATGATCCTCACCGACATCTCTTTCATCATCAGATGCTACTGTCTTACCCTGCTTAGCGACCACAAATGGCCGTGCGTGGTCATCATCAGCTTGTAACCCTATGAAGATACATGAACAGCGGTTAAATACACCATGATACACCATATCTTGACAGAAATATAGTGTAACATACCACATTAATATCAACATCATAAGTTCAACAAGCATCAGCAAATTGCACGTAAATATTCGTAAAATTCAACCCACAAAGTGATAATATTTCTTCGATCAGCCCTATTTACCTCAGCCAAAATAATCTTGAAGAAACATTGACTAAGTTATTCAGAAGCCTACCTGCATCAGCGCCTACCATCTTTTTCTTTACTTCAGCAATAAACTTGAAGCAAAAATCACCGCATTCATGATAAGGGTTTGATGCATTTCTGCAATCTGGATGCACCCTCCCTTCTTCCGCCATCGTTTTTCAATATCTCCCGGAAACTAATACAAGGATCCCTGAATCACAAATATATACACAAAAATACCTAGAAAAAGAAGTATAATAATAGAAAAAATAACGCCAGCACAAGAAAAATCAACCTACGTACAAGAAATTTCAGGTCTTGAAATATTCAAATACAGAAGTGAAAACGTCAGCCGCGAACCAGTGAGCAGTTGAGAAGAAGAAAGTTCAGGGACGGGGATTTTCGCCTTCCCCATGAATATAGATTTGAGGTAACTCGTATTGGGCCAAGAAGATGTAACACGGTAATTGGGGCCCAACTCAATTGGACAACAAAAGCCCAAAGTTTCAGCCACAAAAGCCCAAAAGAGCTCAATTTTTACCCCTTGACCTCAATTTCTAAATGGTCTGCTGCAACTTTCTAAAACCCTAGCGAAGTAACTTTCTTCCTAGACAAATTGCAGAACACACTCGCTCTCACGAAACCAAACCATGGTAGCTGGAAGATTCAAAGAGCTCCTGAAGAAATACGGTAAAGTGGGATTGGGAGTACATTTCTCAGTTTCCGCTGCGTCAATCAGTGGGCTGTACGTCGCCATTAAAAGCAACGTCGATGTGGAATCAATGCTGGAAAAAGTGGGCATGCCTGGAGTCTCCAAGGAGAAGAAGATCGAAGAAGCTCCTGAAATGGGTTCTGATTCAGGGAAGGTGAGGAATCGGACGGCAGAGCTGGCATCATCGAGTGGCGGTGCGTTGGCTTTGGCGCTGCTGATTAATAAGGCGCTGTTTCCAGTCAGGGTCCCGATCACGTTGGCACTCACCCCGTCTGTGGCTAGATTTCTGGCGAGGCGCAATTTGATCAAGAACGGTGTTTGATTGATTGATTACCTTCTTTTTTGTTTTCTTTTTTTGTGATTTTGAAAGGTAAAAGGCGATGTTGCCTCACATTTTGTATGGATGAATGAATGAATAACCTCATTTTCTTGATGTTCTGTTTTCTTGTAGCGATTAGTTTTGAGCGAAAATAATGAATGAGCTTTCGATTAATCCTTCCACACAATTGGAAAGAGTTAGTTAGGACACAAGTTCGGTTTGTGATTTGGATCCCCAAAAGAAGAATTTCGGAGAATAAATTATTTAAAAATGCTTTTATTTCGTGCGAATTTGAAATCTTGATTTAAATTTTGGATATAGGTTTCTTTTCACGATTATGGATTGAGCCGACATTTATTTCATAAAATTGATCCGTTAAAATTTAATATATTTTATTAAACCATAAGAAGATGAGTAAGTCTCTTGTGAGACGATCTCACGAATCTTTATCTGTGAGACGAGTCAACCATGTCGATATTCATAATCAAAAGTAATATTCTTAGCATAAAAAGTAAGATTTTTTCATGGATGATCCAAATAAGAGATTCGACCAACAAAATTGATCCGTGAGACCGTCTCACAAGAATTTTATGTAAGAAGATATAGACCACTTAAAAGTCGTCCATGCACATAATCGAAAATTAAATGTCACATTTCAACTAACTTCTCCTGCGATTTTAATCCATCAAACTTTGCAAAGTTTAATTATTTAGTTAAATCAAATTCTAAGTTTTATAACTGAAATTTCAATAAATAGGACAATTTCATAATTGGTTGATTTTTAATTGAATAGATAAAAAAAATGTTTATTTAATTTAATATTGTTTTAGTTGTTCGAATAATAAATGAAGACAAAAAATATATTATCCTATCCGATTGTCCGAAATGAGGTCCACTCTCCGGGACAATAAAAAATATACGACACATTTTAAATTTAATTAAATAAAAAGGATTTTTACTTTTATAAATCGAAAAAAGGAAGTTGAATGCTGTTAATTAGGTGAGTTCATTTATTAAGTCATTAATTAATTAGTTAGATTTTACTTTTTAAAAAAATATTTTTTTAATTGATATATCCCTCCTCGATTTGAGTTTTCATTTATTCCCGTTATTTATGTGTTTTTCACGACAAAATAATTAAAAATCATTTGAAAATTTGAAGATTTGTAGAGAAGTAAGTATATACTCGAATGCTCTGTATTGCTAGATTTGTTTCAGTTTAGTTCTGATTGTTTTTTTTTTTAGAATTTTTGTGAGTGGAGTTAGTGTGAGTATTTACAGTCGAAGGAAAAAACAAAACAGATTTCCATCTGTAGGAGAATTTAGTAGAAGATAAGATTGAATGATATGTAATTTGTTTGAATTTAAAGACAATCGATTTGATTTTATTAATATGTAATGTGTTTGTGGTGAATTTTTAATTTTGGTGTGGGTCGAGTGGACAAGATTGTAATGTGTGTAGTAGATTTTTAAATTTGGGTCGCGCAGGTGGTAAATTGTTTAAATTTTGGGGGAAGTTGGTGAAAAATCCCCAATCAAAACATTTATTTGGGTTCACTCCCTACCCACAAAATTGTGGTACTATGTTATACAAATTGTGGTACACTTCATGTGGAAATGTGGTACTAAAAAAGTATCCAGGGACTGAACACAAAAAAAACGACGGCTGGGGAGTGAAGTCCAATTTCCCTTAAATTTTGGGACGAGTGGGTCGAGTGATAATGTTAGAGGTTTGGTTTAGGGTTTAGGGTTTGGGTCGAGTGGGTAAGAAATTTTTGATATTTTTGAGTTTTGATCATTTTATAATATATAATTAACTTTATATATGATTAGAATATAAATATATATAAAAAATTTATTTGTGTAACCATTAGTTATATGTTATAATTTAAGTATGTTAGTTAAAATATTCATAACAAGTCGAAGAATGTATCTCTTATTCTAACAATGTGGGTTGAATTTATACTCGACTAAAAATCTTAACAAGTTTTATAATTCCACTAAAATTCATAACAAATTTTATAATAATAGAACTAAAAAAATTCATAACAAATTTCATTACATATTCACTTTAATGAACGTACATCGAAACATATGAAATTAATGTTTATTGTATATAAACATTAACAAATTTTATAATTCTACTAAAATTCTTAACAAATTTTATAATAATAGAACTAAAAAAATTCATAACAAATTTCATTACATATTCACTTTAATGTAATGAATGTATATCAAAGCATATGAAATTAATTTTNGGTTGATTTTGTGACCAGTTATAACCTTCGACCCAATTTTGATTGAAATTATTATAATGCTTAGCACATAAAATTAAATTATCAAATTGAGTGTACTGCACCAAATATTTTATCTCTTTCTCATTTAAAAATGATACAATCTTCTTACAAATTTCAACGTATCTTGATCCTAAAGTTAACTTGCATTCAAAAATTTTTTATTGATTATAAAAATTCAAAATTAATGGGTCGTGAAAGGGTCATAAAATCTTCATGTCACGACCTCGGGTGGGTCGTGAAGCCCACAACCCTGGGTCTTGGGCCACCCAAAGTTGGGTCGTGAAGCACACAACCCCTGGGTCGTGAATCTGTTCACGACCCAGGGTCGTGAAGCCGTGGGTCGTGAAAGCCGTGCTTCGTGAAAACTGACGAGACTCAATAAATTTCATATCTCAAAATAAATTTATTAACAATACGTGGTTTTCTTATTGGATTTGTTGCAGAGGAATAACTTGTAGACTCGTGGTTAATTGTTAGCCAAAAAATGAGAGGATGGAAGGTTGAAAAGAAAATGATTTTTTGTGAAGACAAGGAATGAAATGAGATCTAGGGTTGAGTCGGGAAAGATGGAAAAATTGAATCGAGTAAGTTTTTTTATTTAATTAAATTATAAATTTTATTTTATATAAAATTAAATACACTAATGAAAAAAATTAGTTTTTAAACAAATTTTAAACAAAAAATAAAAAAGTAAATTATATTCACTCATTTTTTTTAATAAACTCTTCCGTGACTCCGGTTTTCTTCATTTTCCCCTCCGGTATATCTTTAATTTGAAATCCTAATTAAGTCTTTCCGTCCAAACATAGCTTTAACCTTTTCAGTTGGAGCATTTGCTGTCTCGCGTGATCATTCCATTTCCATTGAACAGTAGGATCTAATTCATCGCAGAAATGATTGTCTGCGTCACCGTCGTCGGCCACCAGGTACTCTGCCGTACCGGTTGATTCGATTTGTCTTTGTCTTTGTTTTTGGCTCTGGTGATGGATGAACATCAAAATAATGATTTTCGTGACTGTTGGTCGATTTCATTTTTGTGCTTAATGGCAGAACAATCCGTTGTACATTCAGAGTTTTACTGAGGCAGATGATGCGCTCAAGCTTCATCACATTGTTCATTGTTCTCTTGACGTTGTCGATGAAAGAGGTGAATTTATTTGCTCGATCTTTTCGATTTTGCTTAATTTTTCAGGTCAAACATCGATATTACTGGTCTAAGATAGGCCAACCTGTAATTTTCCAATTTCAGCTGCCAGTCAGTGTAGAGGTGGCGATTAAGAGAAACATACGAGTAGATTTGCATTTGAAACCCTAAATTGTATTGCAAGTGGTAATTTTTTGAAGCTATCAAAGAGCATTATTAAATTCAAGTAGGCATTAGCAGATGTCAAATCTATGGAGTAAAGATTGAAGTAGTGAACAAGGTTGAGTTGCTCTAATTGCTTCGTGTCCGAGCTTAAGACAATTAGGATTTATCATTTTTCTTGAAGGAAGTTCGAATGGTAATTTCATGTACCAGCCTTTATCTTTGAAATAAATGTGAAACATTTTTGTATAAGTGACCGAATTGAGATGAGAATTCTGAAATGATGATGATGCAGCCTAAAACTACTTGGCATTAAGTTACTGCAATGGACTTGACCCCTCTCAGATCGCTGCAGAGGCTGGCCCTGCCCTCGATTGGAAAAACAATGCAGCTCCCAACTACAATATGAGACCTCGTGAATATTCTGTTAAAAAAATCTTTGGATTCGACTTTCAGTTTATTGGGGTGTTTGCTTAAAGGAAATTATAACCTTTTTTCACTCCATTTGACCTCTTACATGTTTTATCATGGTTGAAATGAATATTTCTCTTCGTTGACTTCTGTTTTTACCTCAGTGAACAATCCGAAAAAGGCTGCCCCAACACTAAATGAGACATTTCTTGGTTTGCTGTATCCAACCGAAAACTACAAAGTGTGAGTGTGAAGTTCCTTCTTTCTCTGATAGTGAGTGAAAACATGATGCGGGTGTATTTCTTCTTGTGCCTTGCAAGTGCTTTTGTAGCTCATGATGTGATGCTCTCAGGTATGGTTACCTGACTAATACAAAGGTGAAGTTCATTCTGGTGACAACAGATCTTGATGTCCGGGATGCAGATGTGAGAAATGTAAGTGTTGCCTGCAATGCAGAGATTATCTGCAAACACTGTTCTTCATTTAATTGCATCACAGCAGCGTGCACATAGTTTAGAAAATGAATTTAAATAAAATCTCAAAATTTCTCTAAATTCGGATAAGTAACTCTTTATGTTGGTCTGTAGAAAATCATATAAAACCTGAACATCTTTGTTGTCCTCAGTTATTACATTGAAGTTCTAATACCTTTGACTGATTTGAGAATTTTATACTGGAATCGTTTTACCACAATTGACGTTCAGTATCCATGATATGTCAGCAAATTTATGTTTGGCATGAAAATTGGTGCAGTTTTTCAGGAGATTCCATACAGCTTATGTTGATGCAGTCTCAAATTCATTTCACGTCCCGGGTAAAAAGATAACTTCCAAAATATTTGCTGAAAGAGTCAGTACAATTGTCAAATCATTCGGAACAAGTGCTGCTGGTTGAAATGCAGCTGCTTGTTTTCTCCTATCCTGAAGCTTTTTCTATTCCTTCGCTCCCGGTTTCATTTGGTACACTTACAATTGAATCACATCTCAGTTTCAGGATAAATACAGCTTATATTGGATATACAATTGAATACTCCATGTATGCCAACTGAATCAAGTTTTTCGTTATTTGAGTATTTAGTTAATATTTCTTCCAGTAAGTTGAGGCATGTATCTCATCCATGTGTTACTGCGGAGAAAATACTAAAGTTCAACTTGGAGAAATAAATCTTGGCGTCTGAGATAATAAAAAGTGACGTACTTTGGCGATAGAAAAACAGGACTACGGTGTAAAAGAAATAACAAAAATCTGAGCCTAAACATGAACTCGGGTAACAATAAATAGCGAATTAAAAGGCTACAGAAACATATGTAACGCCATCTTCTGAGAAAGCGAAATATCCTTGTAAGAATTTGATATTTGGTCGGCAGTTCAATTTGATTGCGAGAACCTTATTATCTTCAAAATTCATCCTCATCCTCCTCCGCTATGTGTTTAGCAAGTTCTTGCTCTTGCTGATGCCTTTCTCTTCTCTTCTCCGCGCTTTCCTTTTCCTTGTGAGAATTAGGTGGAAATCGAAGGGTACGAACTGCTTCATTGTGCATATTCAAGCAGAAAGTAATTCTTGAGTTAAATGCTATTTGAGGCTCGTTTGTAGAGTAAATATCCCCAGTCTCCTTTGATACCATCCATCCATTAGCATGATCCAATGTAGCTTCAATTGCACCATCTCGAATTGCTTTAGATACGATGCTTTCTGCATCAGCAACAGGATTTGGAGAATCCAAACTAAGCTTCTTAGCTACATCAGTAAGTGAGATCTTCGAGTACGAGATGCTAATGTTGCGTAAACCTGTCCTTATAACATTGTGACGTAGGCGAACAATTAAGTTGTTTGTTCGATCAGAACTGAAGGTGCTGGCAAATTTCTCAGCCACGGTTTTGAACAGCCCCAAATCTCCAATTCGGACAGCCTGAATCCCATGGATAACAAGTCAGTATCAACTTAGACTAGGATAAAAATACGTAACCAGTTCAGAGCATTTTTTAAAAGTATTTTGCTACCACCATGCCCACACAGTGAGAAACATGTGGCTAAACGTGTGATAAGTGCCAGTCAGTCAGGCGTAACACTAGCACCAAGAGCCACACACTTACGTTTGTAAGCTCAAAGTAAGGCCTCAGAGCTTTTTCCATTCCTTTCTGCATAAAAACTGTCCTTTCCGGGATCTCTCCAAGCAGTAATCGGACAATCACAGCCCACTTGTTGCATTGAATTCGGAAACCAAAAGCAGAACGTGGAGCTTTCCTAGCAGCTTGGAGGAGTGACTCTTTAGCATCAGTGTACTCTAACTGAATTGTTCTGATCTTTCCCAAGTAAAAGAGGTACCGACAAAACTGAAGATACAGGCATGGTCAGAACAGATCACAGAGACACCACTTCAACTAACATATTCTGTGTCTGGAACATTTTGAAAGGAAAACTGCAACGCTTGAAAGAAAACCTGACAGAAATTATGCATTGAACATATTTTGCTTTCACAAATTAATCAGAACTAAAATATCAAAGCATTTTCAGTATCAAATCATGCTACGGATCTTAGAACAGCTTATAATGACATAAACTAAGCTCATATTACAAATATAACTTCTGAAAGATAATATTATTTTTGGGGCAATATTTTGATGAGGTTGAGAAGTTTTGATACTCCCATACCTAATAATATAGTTCCTCATTTTCCGGCTCCTTTTATACTAACTGTTACTTACCTATTGTTGTTCGGATCTACAACGTTCTAGGGGCTTTAAGTCATTACATTTTAACACAATTTAATTCAAGAGTCTCTGCAATCAAGTTATTCTTGCCTGCTAAGTATCAATATTTACATATTCCAGGCTTAAATAACGATATACATGAACCAGAGAATAAATCATCACAATCTAAACGTGACAAAATAGTCCAACATTGACAAGCATAGAGTTTATTAGATCAGTATTTTAGAGTTGCCTGCTGATTTGAGTGAGCTTCAAAACGAGGAGCCTTTGATCTCAGCTTTTCTGCTTGATCATATAAGTTGTAATGGAGATAATTCCTCAGTAACAAATTCAGAAGTGTTTCCTGTATTGTGGCATTGTTATTCCATAAATCATTAAAGGCACAACCAAGGCAACAAACTAATTGCTCTTCCAATATAAAACAAACCTGCCCCAGCTCGTCGTGGCGCAAAGTAGCAGTTCGGTGGAAAGAAAGTAGATTACTGCTAAAAGATCAAAGTTTCAATCAGACCAGAAGTTGATAATGAAACACACTAAAACTAGCACACAATCAAACATATAGCATCTCAATTCATTAGTTCATTTGTACATAAGTTGATTCAGCAATTTCAAGTCCGTGCATTGCCCAAAGTTGAGCCACGACCGCTGCTGCCAAAAAATTAAACTAGAAGACACATGACATACCCACGTATTTCAGCTAGATCACCAGTAAGTTCATAGCTTAAAGAGTAGTAAAAGTACAGCCTGGAGGCTAAGACGTCAACAGTTCGCCTGTTGAGGTTCTTCAGACGTGCAATGCTTGCAGAAGAACAAGCCTTAGCCTAAAGAGACATATAATCATCAATTTCAAGACATAATTTAAAAACACAAGCCTTTGAAGTAAGTTAATCATACACAGCCATACCTCAGCGTATCTCTTCTTATCAAGCAGAAATATCAGAACAAGCAGATAGCAATAGATCTCAATCTCCGGTAAGGAGTGTTTTGCAGGGGCTTGATTAGCAGATGTTGCGGAGTCAACTTCCATATCATGCTCATCATCCTATATGAATAAATTCATGAAAAGAAGTACCATGCACACATTCTACCCCTTTCAATTTCCTTGTGACATAATTTGTGACTGCAGCACAAAATACCTATCTCAAATCCATGGATGGTTGCATTAAAATTATGTTTCTAAACAACTACCAAGACCATAGCCGTGGCAAGTCTAGAATTCAGAAAACATAATAAGTGGCAAATAGGCAAAAATATGGAGTAAAGTATGAAGCTTCAATTATTCCACTCAAGATCAACAATGAACTACTTTAACCCGGAAATTTCGACAATTAGCATGAGACACCGTACATCACAGAATGATTCGTTCCAATTTAAAAAATCAATCGAATAATCACTTTTAAATCAGCGTAAACACAAAAGTTTTAACAGCTATATGGATATAAATATTAGCTTCGGACTCGAACTTGCTTCTCACCTTGGTGATGTACGAAGACAGCCGTGAATTCACCTCCGATCCAGGGACAAGCACATAATTGAGAAATGCTGAGAGAACAGAATCATTGAGCTTCTTTCTGAGCTGAATAGTCCATCGAACTGCCCTTACAACTCTTCTAACCTCACGTGAAAATGCTCCGGTCTCAATCAAAGCTGCTATGTCCTTTAAATCTGAAAGATGACACCCACAAAACTATTTAAAAAACCCCAAATGCCAAGAGAATATACAATCACGTAAAAAAAAATATTTACGCTGGAGGGTGGAGAGAGAATCGCTGGAATAGGAATTGGAAGGGGCGGGGTGCTGCTCATGCATCTCGACATCTTGTGTCATTTTTGTAAAAATCTGAGATAGAAATGCAAAAATAATAGACATGTAATAAATTATACAAGTAAAAGCTGGAAACTCCATTTCTTCCCCGTTTACTTCGATCTGCCAGGACTGATCAATGTTTACCTGAAATTGGAAGAAATGGAGATTCTTGATCTGAAACCAAGGGAAAAGCTGCAGCCTTCGATTACTTTCTTCGGCTGCAAGTCAGTAGGCAAAAATGGTCATTTTTTTAAAAAAACAAAAAGGAAAATCGAGGGTGTACAAAACATGCGAAAAAGGGGAAGATGAATCGGAACCTGGGTCGTTGAATTTATCGACAAATAAGAAGAAAAACCCTAAAATCGTGAGCTCCTTTCCTTTGCCCAGCGCCTTTTCCAAATTTCTACGACTACGAGCAATGCGTAAGGTTTTATGAGCATAAGTTTTAGCATAATCGTTTATGTTTTAGGCTTGTAGTCCATTTAACCCTACTCTGTGCTACTTGGCTACTATGCTAGTGTATATATATTTGTGTTCCTTTCTTGTTGAAATTAAATTACATTATGTTAGGATATAATTTTGGCACGTAAGTTGACATATGTCTTTGTAACAAAGATTGAAATAAAAAACGAACAATGTATAAGTCAAAACTAGAGTTGAACTCGCATCTTTAAGACGAATTTGTCTTACACATTTCGTTTATGTAACTTTCGTTATACAAAACTTATGTTTTCGTTTATGTAACTTTCGTTATACAAAACTTATGTTTTGTGATAGGTCGTAGGAACACTCCAAAACACGAAAAGGAGCTAATGAAATATGTTTTTTTGAACTATTTTATATAACAATATGAAAATAGGCTCAAAAATATGCATTTGAGTTTTTTTTATGCTATATGATTTTATGGATGTCTAAAAAAATTGCAAAACGTAGGGATTATATATATGGAAAGTGGAGTTATGTGTGTGCTTTTATGAATGGTCACAACTTTTTTATATCGTGAGGCACATGTGAAAAATTTTGTCATCTCGTTCATTGTTTTTCATGCATATTGTCTTACACATGGTGCTCATGAGACCTCCATGTGTCTGACAATGGCATGCACACGACCGGGATATTTAGCTATATGACCTCTTGACATGGGATTTTTAAGTTTTTGACCGCTTCTTATTTAAAAGGGGTATTTAGTTTTATAACCTCCAATGGAAAATCAATTTGGTTATTGACCTTCATTGAATTTTATTTAGATAAATAACCTCCTTTCTGGTTTTAAAATTAATTAATCCTCTTAATACTTTTCCTAGATAAATTGTATTAGAGTTTGGGTAAAATTATTTCAAACATACAAATATATAATTATAAAGTAATTAAATGTTTGAGGAGGAGAATTTTCTCGCTTAACATGAATCCGAACTCAGGTTCGAGATTAATTCTTTACAGGAACTATTCCAAAAGTTTGGAAATACTGGCAACAGGAAGATCTAACCAATGTTAGATATCAAGAAGGAACTTATCAGAGTCCTAAGATAAATTTATGATTCAAAATAACAGGTTCCTAGAAATAGTACCGGATTCCTCTAAATTCTCCAGAAATTTTAGAGAAATTCAAAATACGGTACAAAATTATGGTAATATGATGTATTATGTACCCCAACATGTGGAGAAAATATTTGAAAACCAGGAAGAAATTCTTGGATTATTAAAGGATATTCGAACAAAACTTCAAAATCTTGAACAACCACCAAGTTCTAGTAAAAGAACTTCAGAAGGAAGGTTACCACCATCCTTTGGTATTGAACCCTTATTACATCAAAGAGGGAAGGCTAAAGTGATTTCAAAACCTTTAACTAAAGAAGAAAAGATGATCAATCTAATCAAAACAGTCTCAGAAAAGAAATTAATCTGATGACAACTTTAGAAAGGATTGGATTAGAGGATCTACAAGAGCTTGCAGAATCTTTTGCAAATCTCAAGGTTGTAGATCTAAAGATGAATACGACCGGGGTGAACAACCTACCATAACCTGGTCATCTTCGCAAGAACCACCAAGAGAAAGTGTGGGATCTCAGAATATAAATATGAGAGAAGCCCAACCAGACTTTTATACTGGTGGAGAAGCACACCCAGCGGGAACAAGGTCAAGGAAAAGTCAAATTCCTTTGCACCAAACACCCTATGAGAAATCTGTTTTAGAACCTATACATCCTTATGGGGTTATGCTTAACCTAGATGTATTAGATTTCAAAAACAGAGAAGATCTCATAGATGATTGGACATTGGCTATGAGAATCGCGGCAAGAACACTCGATCTCAATAGAGAAGGATTCATTAAACTTTTGGAAATGAGTCTTATGGGATCAGTCAAAATTGCTTGGGACAAGACTTCGGTAGATACCAAAGAGTCAGTCCTAGCCGGAGAATATCTTAGCGAGATAGCCGGAAGAATGACTACCCTATTTAAAGCACAGTTTATAGGTGTAGACTATTTTAACAGCAAGATACACAGAAGAAAAAGAAATATACTCAAGCTCTGTATAGTCTTGAATTACATGATATAAGTTTAGTGGATGAATACATTATGTTATTCACTAAATATAGATGGAATTCAGGGGTCGAAGAAGATATAGCAATACAACTCTTCTTAGCTAAGATGCCAAGTCCCTGAAGAGAAACGCTCATAAGATAATATGTACCTGGAAATCCAGATAGATTGGCACGAAGAACCTCTTTCCTTAAAGAAAAATTGGCAGAATGGTGTCATTTGATAGCATTACAAAAGAATTACAAATGGTTAAGGGGTATTAATAAACGTACTCCTTTGTGTTGTAAAGAAAATGATTTTCCAACAATAATTAGAAGTAAACAACAGAAGCATAAGAGAAAAATTTTTAGGACTCATCCTTATGTAAGAAGTGGAAAAAACTCGAGAAAACCAAGAACAATTTGGTCTAGACAAAAACCCAGATCTTATAAATCTGGGCAAAGAAGTGGACCATCAAAAAGTGGGATATCCTCCCAAGCATCGAGTACATCTCGAAGTACAGGAAGAACACCTACGAAGAAAACTTTCAGAAGAGCTCATCTCGGGCTAATGAAACTTTTAAAGATTGCAATTGCTGGACATGTGGAGCAAGAGGTCATATCTCGACCAATTGTTCAGAAAATGAAAAGAGAGGTATAAAATGCTTCGATCCACCCCAGATATTGAAGAAGCAGTTTATTACCAAGATCTTATTCAGGTATATAGATTTGAGGACATTGCCTCATATGAAAGTATATATGAAGAAGAATAAGTCTTAAGTCAGGGAGAATCTGATGGAACAGAATCGGAATCTGACTGAAGACGAGGTGTTTCGACACGAAACACATGAGGATTTGTCTGGTTTCTTTAGTCAGACAACAATATCTTATAACATGGTCCAAAGGATTATGAAAGAAAACCCTAGTCTACAAAGATATCAAGGATTCTCTACAGGACATGTAGAAAAGTTCTTAGGAAGTCTTGGCCTAAGAAACAGAAAGCGTCATCTAATCTATAAAATTTTCAGAAGAGAAATAGTAATCCCAATGGAACTTACATGAAATAGAATGGAGATGCAATTAATTTCTTCTGAAGAAATTAAGGAAGAATTACAAAAACTCAATTCAGTACTGGGAACTATCTCAAGAAATCTCTGTGCAGAAAAGATTGTAGGAGTAATCCATCCGAGAATCGCCTACAACCTGACAGATCGAGATTTCAGTCGAGCCTTGACATTACATCAAAATTTCAAGGAAAAAAGACTGATGAAAGAAGGTAATAGACCATATTCTATTACTTATCAGATTTCATATGCTCTATCTAATACACATCATTAGGAATTGTTTATTAGAAATGAGTTTATTGAAATACCTGAGATATTTGGAAAAGTTGCTCAGGCAATTTATCCAGAAAGAGTTGGAGTTTCCTTTAATACAGGAAATAGATATCCAAATACAAGAAGCCGATTCTACAACGGGATCAAAGTCTTAGATTGGAATCAAGAATACTATCTTTTCAGGGAGATAGAATTACGAGTTACAGGTGGGAAAAGACACATGTTCGAGAAACCGAACAAGAGCTAAAAAGCTTTTCCACAATAGGAAAGCTTAGATGCCCAGAAGGGTGGAAGGAAATAGAAATATTATTTGATATTACAAAACAAAGGAATCGATTTCTTTGTAATACCATATACTATTTAGAACAACCTATGATAGGAACTAACCAAGGAATAATCAATATCGGAGAATCGGAAGCTTATATCACAGGAATTCCAGGAAAAGAACCAGATCAATTGGTTCTTGGACTAGAGTTTCTTGAGGAACAGAAACCTTGGAAACGTCTAAAATATGGAATGGAGTTTATGACAAATGATAGAATGTGGAAAATCCAATGATCATAAGCCTATTTTCGATATACATTCCAGCAGGAATGTTGTATGAACAATATAAAATATAATATTTTGCTGCTTATATTGATTCAGGTGTTGGAATCTGTACAGCAAAAAGAGGAGTTTTTCCAAATTATTTGGAAGAAGAATTGCCAAAGATTGCTGGCAGAGATTTTTCCAGAAGAATTTTAATCCTATGTAAGGGGATTAAAATGACAGAAAATGTAATAGGTGATGCTGGACAAACACCTGGGTACAAGGTAAAAACACCATCAATTTATTTTCATGATACATGAGCTGACATTCTGCTAGGAAATAATTTACTACAAATGTTCAAGTCCTATAGGCAAGAAAATGAGACTAGAAGAATAGTGTTCACAACACATTGTGATCACAAAATCATAGTCCAGAGACTACGAAAGACATTTTATAGAAAATTGCCAATCCAGTTTCGCAGCAAGCGTGGTGATGAAGAGAAACATCTAAAACCAAAAATGAAGGATTCTAGACGGTTGGGAGAAACAATGCTCCAGTTAAGAGCAGATAAAGAGCTTCAACCAGAAGAAATAGAATGCTTTAAGATAGCTCTACAAAAGAATGAGGTAGAGTTTGAATCTAAAGTATCATTGGAAGATGTCAAGAAAAGGATCAAAGAAAATTACAATGGAGATCCCTTGGCATGGTGAGACAAAAATCAACTCAAAGCTTGTCTTAAAATTAAGGAAAGCAAAGAGTATGCATTTGTCCGTTGCAAGTCTATCCTAATGAACATAATTGATCAAAGGGATATGCAGATTATAATCAAGGAACATTTGGACCTTGGTTTGATCAAAGCAGGAATTTCACAATACAGTAGCCCAGGATTTCTTGTAAGAAATCATGGTGAAATTAAAAAGAACAAACTCAGACTAGTTATTAATTATTAAGAGATTAATAAGACTCTGGAGTTTGATGGGTATTTTATACCTAGCAGAGAACATCTAATCAGTTGCATATGCAATGCAAAGATATTATCTAAGTTTGATTGTAAGTCTGGTTTTTATCAGATTCGGATGGAGGAAGGAAGCAAGAAATTTACAGCTTTCTCCACACTACGAGGACATTATATCTGGGAGGTATTACCAATGAGATTGGCTAATTCACCACAGATGTTTCAAAGAAAAATGGATAATCTATTTAAAGATTATTTCAAATTTATGTTTGTCTATATTGAGGATGTGTTGATCGCATCTAAAAATATGGAAGAACATATTAAGCATTTTGAGATTTTCTCTGATGTTTGTAAAAAAGGAAGGACTGGTTCTATCAGAAAAGAAAGCAGTCATTGCTGTAAGAAAAATTGAATTTCTAGGAATAAAAATCGATGAGTCTGTAATAATTTTGCAAGATCATATAGTAGAAAAAGTGCAAAATTTTCCAAAATAATTAAAAGAAAAGAAACAACTTCAAAATTTTCTGGGAGTTGTTAATTTTGCTGGGATGTTTAGAAAAAACCTAGCAAAATACATGAAAGTGTTTAGTCCATTATTAAAGAAAGATGCAAGATTTATATGGACAAAAGAACACACAGAAGGACCTGTTTATTTAAAGGAGATTTGTAAAAATCTTTCGAAAATTGCTATTCCTCAAGATGAAGATGATCTGGTATTATATACGGATGCCAGTGATCATACGTGGGCGGTAGTATTAACAAAGCTCGCTTCGGAAGGAGAACAGCCGTGCAGATATTGTAGTGGACTTTTCTCGAATGCAGAAGCCATAAGATGACATATCAACGAAATGAATTTTATGCAGTAAAAAAGGCTTTTGAAAAATGACCATTATTTTTACTTGCAAAGAAATTTACTTTGAAAGTTGCTAATACTCAGGTAAAAGCTTTTCTGAAAAATAGGATTGAATCCAAACTATAAAAAAACTAGACTTTTAAGATGGTAAGCTTTATGTCAAAATTATATTTTTGATATGGTGATAATTAAATCTCATGAAAATATTCTTGCAGATTTTTTAACAAGAGATAGACTGCGTTAATATCAATCTCATCATCAAGATGCAGAGGCATTTGAGGGAACACCTTGAAATGCTTCAAAACGAGTTTAGCAAGCTGGTCTTAAACGAAGAAGTTGCGGGAAGACTACAACAAGCCGATGAGAGAGTTGTCTCTGATCAAATTACAGGATGTTTACAGGCTTATACTCAGTTATGGTCTGTAATACAAAGGCCTATCTTCCAAGATATTGAGAAGCCACTGGTTTCCCAAATGGAGAGTTTTCGAGTACATGACTCTATACCTAGAGCAGGGGATTCAAATACCCCTAGCACAAGTGTTAAGTCGGGATCATCTCTAGATGAGTCGGTTGAAACAAAAATTGAGACTCCATATCCTTATCTCGATTTTTCAAGTCAACCTTTCACTTCGGGGAATGAAGAGGGAGAGATCAACCTTAGACCTAATACTGACAAAGGCAAATCTAAGGTTGGTACTAATGAAACTACAAGTTCTCCATTTCAAATTTACCAACAGACATGGGAGTAATTAATCACAAGAATTGGCATAAACACATCCACTGTTCGAATTGATGTGGCTGGAAAATATCCTAGGGTATGGATGAAACATAATTCATATCCTAAGGAGGTCAAAGCGTGGTATGAATTTGAGGCTCTTGCCTCGGTTTATACTACTTCACCTAGCTTCCCGGAAATTTCAGCATTACCAAAGTGGATTCAGGAAGCAGTACATGAAACTTGGAAAAACAATGATTATTTGTCCAGATGAGATATTTTGGAGTTGTATTTTTTAAGTGCAGCACCAGAACCAACAGGGAAAGGCTCACACGAAACTATTCATTTCATCAAGCTAAGAAGGCCATATATGAATTCCCAGAAATTCATCAAGGATCCTCCTACAAACGAGACACCCCTGGTTTCTTCATTTAATGAAGAGGATATCTCTACCAAGAGAGCATGGGGATTTTGGGTCTGTCTAACAGAGATGGACAGAGTCAAGTATCCATTTAAATTTTATCGAAATTCTGTAAATGGATCTTTCCTGTTAAATACAATGACAGGAAAAACAACAAGTTATGTAGAAGACATATTTGAAAAGAAAAGAAATCTTCTGTAGAACAGCAAGCTGACGGCAAGCAAAGGGACTCGCCGGAAAATCTGCAATATGGCACATGTGGGAAGATGGTCGGAGAACATCTGCCCAGAATGTCAAAACCAGAAAGAACCAGAGTTTGCTAAAGGATTCAAGCCGAGATCTGATGGGAAACACTTTACCGACATCAGTACAAGTGAGGAAGGACCACATACACGTTTTCTTCGGGGACATAGAAAGCCAAAGATTCCCCGACAAAGTTAAAGTGGACATGTGACTATCCCACTAACAAAAAAAAGACCACCATGTGAGTGGAATAAAAGGACCACCAATAATCGGTGGTAAAGGACAAAAGACCATTGGATTCCCTATCTTTGAAGATAAAGAAAATCCAATAAACAGACAATAGACTTTAACCCCAAAAATCATCTATAACAGAAGTAAAAACGGGGTAAGAGAAATACACAAGAAAATATACGAAACTTGAAAAATGCCAATGTTCTTTGCATATCTTAAGGCAGTCAAGAGACGTATAAAAGAAAAGAGACAGGAGCTCAGAAATTTCCAAGCCTATCATAAACGATTAAAAGATGAAGGCAAAGAAATTTGTGCAGACATAGTGCAAATGCATATTGACCGAATATGCAGGAAGATAAAACGAGAAGAAAAAGCTCTGTCTAGATTCATACTCTAGAAAAAAACAAGGACCACCTCGATGATAAAGTAAAATATCACTCAACCACTGCCAAAAGTGGTCCACATGCAAGCTGTAAAGGCTTATCAAGAGTTGAAATCCGAGTTTCAAATCCGGAGAGCCTTTTATAAATAAGCAAGAAGAATAAAGTTGAGATCATCGAACATTTCCTCAATTTCTTTCAAAAATAAATTGTAATATTTTCTAGTTTATGTGTTTTGTAAGTTCAGCTACTATCAGTAGCTAAACAAGTTTCTCCTCCTCTACAGGAGGTTACTATGTAATAATAATTTGTTATGTTTGAATAAACGAATGAAGGCTTTTGCCCCTCTCATGTATTATTTTCAAATTGAGCTTTTTTACTATACACCCTGAGGTAGGAAACAAAACAGGGTTGTGCTAAGTGCTACTTTTGGAATCTGCGTCAGAAACCATCGGTTGCGATTGTGTGGTTGGACTGTGAAGAGCAGTCTATAAAATTCGGTAGATATAACCCGGTGGCATTCTGATCGAAAAGGTAAACAGTTCAATTTACTATATGGAAGCATGATGGGCCATTAAGGGAATTAAACTATGTCAAGGGAGATTATTTGCCTTTTAAATATGGATATTTAGCTATATGACCTCTTGACATGGGGTTTTTAAGTTTTTGACCGCTTCTTATTTAAAAGTCAAATAATCTCCCTTGACATAGCTTAATTCTCTTAATGGCCCATCATGCTTCCGTATAGTAAATTGAACCGTTAACCTTTTCGAACAGAATGTCACCGGGTTATATTTATCGAATTTTATAGACTGCTCCTCACAGTCCAACCATACAATCGCAACCGATGGTTTACGATGCAGATTCCTTCAGTAGCACTTAGCACAACCCTGTTTCGTTTCCTACCTCAGGGTGTATAGTAAAAAAGCTCAATTTGAAAATAATAAATGAGAGGGGCAAAAGCCTTGATTCTTTTATTCAAACATAACAAATTATTATTATATAGTAACCTCCTGTAGAGGAGGAGAAACTTGTTTAGCTACTATGAACATACAAAACACATAAACTAGAAAATATTACAATTTATTTTTGAAAGAAATTGAGGAGATGTTCGATGATCTCAACTTCATTCTTCTTGCTTATTTATAGAAGGCTCTCCGGATTTGAAACTCGGATTTCAACTCTTGATAAGCCTTTACAGCTTGCATGTGGACCACTTTCGGTAGTGGTTGAGTGATCCTTTTATTTTATCATCGAGGTGGTACCTGTTTTTGTTTAGAGTATGAATCTAGACAGAGCTTTTTCTTCTCGTTTTATCTTCCTGCATATTCGGTCAATACGCATTTGCACTATGTCTGCACAAATTTCTTTGCCTTCATCTTTTAATCGTTTATCATAGGCTTGGAAATTTCTCAGCTCCTGTCTCTTTTCTTTTATACGTCTCTTGACTGCCTTAAGATATGCAAAGAACATTGGCATTTTTCAAGTTTCGTATATTTTCTTGTGTGTTTCTTTTACCCCGTTTTTACTTCTTTTATAGATGATTTTTGGGGTTAAAGTTTCTTGTCTGTTTATTGGATTTTCTTTATCTTCAAAGATAGGGAATCCAATGGTCTTTTATCATTTACCACCGATTATTGGTGTTCTTTTTATTTCACTCACATGGTGGTCTTTTTTTGTTAGTGGGATAGTCACATGTCCACTTTAGCTTTGTCAGGGAATCTTTGGCTTTCTGTGTCCCGAAGAAAACGTGCTTGTGGTCCTTCCCCACTTTTACTGATGTCGGTAAAGTGTTTCCGATCTGATCTCGGCTTGAATCCTTTACCAAACTCTGGTTCTTTCTGGTTTTGACATTCTGGGCAGATGTTCTCCGACCATCTTCCCACATGTGCCATATTGCAGAATTTCCGGCGAGTCCCTTTACTTGCCGGCAGCTTGCTGTTCCACAGAAAATTTTTTTTCTTTTCAAATATGTCTTCTGCATAACTTGTTGTTTTTTCTGTCATTGTATTTAACAGGAAAGACCCATTTACAAAATTTCGATAAAATTTAAATGGATACTTGACTTTGTCCATCTCTGTTAGACAGACCCAAAATCCCCATGCTCTCTTAGTAGATATATCATCTTCATTAAATGAAAAAACCAGGGGTGTCTCGTTTGTAGGAGGATTCTTGATGAATTTCTGGGCATTCACATCTGCCCTCCCTAGCTTGATGAAATGAAAAGCTTCGTGTGAGCCTTTCCCGGTTGGTTCTGGTGCTGCACTTAAAAAATACAACTCCAGAATATCTCCTCTAGACAAATAATCATTGTTTGTCCAAGTTTCATGTACTGCTTCCTGAATCCACTTTGGTAATACTGAAATTTCCGGGAAGCTAGGTGAAGTAGTATAAATTAAGGCAAGAGCCCCAAATTCATACCACGCTTTGACCTCTTTAGGATATGAATTAGGTTTCAACCATACCCTGGGATATTTTTCAGCCACATCAATTCGAACAGTGGATGAGTTGATGTGAATTATTGTGATTAATTTCTCCCAAGTCTGTTGGTAAATTTGAAATGGAGAACTTGCGATTTCATTCGTACCAACCTTATATTTGCCTTTGTCAGTATTAGGTTTAAGGTTGATCTCTCCCTCTTCAATCCCCGAGGTGAAGGGTTGACTTGAGGACTCGAGATAAGGATCTGGCATCTCAATTTTTGTTTCAACCGACTCATCTAGAGATGATCCAAACTTAACACTTGTGCTAGGGGTATTTGAATTCCCTGCTCTAGGTATAGATTCCTGTACTCGAAGAATCTCCATTTGGGAAACCGGTGGCTTCTCAATGCCTTGGAGGATAGACCTTTGTATTAAAGATCATAACTGAGTATGAACCTGTAAACATCCTGTGATTCAATCAGAGACAACTCTCTCATCGGCTTGTTGTAGTCTTCTGGCAACTTCTGCGTTTATGACCAACTTGTTAAACTCGTTTTGAAGCATTTCAAGTTGTTACCTCAAATGCCTCTGCATCTTGATGATGAGATTGATATCAACGCTGTCTATCTCTTGTTAAAAAAGCTGCAAGAATATTTTCATGAGATTTAATTATCACCATATCAAAAATATAATTTTGACATAAAGCTTGCCATCTTAAAAGTCTAGCTTTTTATGGTTTGGATTCAATCTTATTTTTCAGAAAAAGCTTTTACCTGAGTATTATCAACTTTCAAAGTAAATTTCTTTGCAAGGAAAAGTAATGGCCATTTTTCAAAAATTCTTTTTACTGCATAAAATTCCTTTTCGTTGATATGCCATCTTATGGCTTCTTCATCCGAGAAAAGTCCACTACAATATCTGCATGGCTGTTCTCCTTCCGGAGTGAGCTTTGTTAATACTGTCACCCACCAATGATCACTGGCATTCGTATATAATACCAGATCATCTTCATCTTGAGGAATAGCAATTTTCGGAAGATTTTTACAAATCTCCTTTAAATAGACAGGTCCTTCTGTGTGTTCTTTTGTCCATATAAATATTGCATCTTTATTTAATAATGGACTAAACACTTTCCTGTGTTTTGCTAGGTTTTTTATAAACATCCCAGCAAAATTAACAACCTCCAGAAAACTTTGAAGTTGTTTCTTTTTTTTTTATTCGTTTGGAAAATTTTGCACTTTTTTTACTAAATGATCTTGCAAAATTATTGCAGACTCATCGATTTCTGTTCCTAGAAATTTAATTTTTCTTATAGCAATGACTGCTTTATTTTCTGATAGAACCGGTCCTTCCTTTTTACATACATCAGAGAAAATCTCCAAATGCTTAATATGTTCTTCCATATTTTTAGATGCGATCAACACATCGTCAATATAAACAAACATAAATTTGAAATAAGCTTTAAATAGATTATCTATTTCCTTTGAAATATCTGTGGTGAATTAGCCAATCCCATTGGTAATACCTCCCAGATATAATGTAACGCCCTAGATTCGACGACCGTCCTCACTGTACCAAGACGAGTCTTTCCAGCGTGCTTATGTCCTCACTCACACGCACCCTGGAAAACTTCCCAGGAGGTCACCCATCCCAAAATTTGCCCCAATTCAAGCACACTTAACTTTGGAGTTCTTATGTGATGAGCTACCGAAAAGAAGATGCACCTTCGTGGTATGAGTAGTACATATCAAATCTTTTAAGCCCTCTTCAACTGTACAGTCCATAACATTGAATAGTCTCGGAATCCCTCTCATTACCGTGTGGGATCGGTTCATTCATGTTCCCTCCACCTAGAAGCCTGCCAGAAGGCGCTCATTGTCCGTGCAACTGATGGCACCGGCGATCACCCCCCGCCCTCTTCGGCCCCGGGCCTCACATATAATGTCCTTGTGGTGTGGAGAAAACTGTAAATTTCTTGCTTCCTTCCTCCATCCGAATCTGATAAAAACCAGACTTACAATCAAACTTAGATAATATCTTTGCATTGCATATGCAACTGATTAGATGTTCTCTGCTAGGTATAAAATACCCATCAAACTCCAGAATCTTATTAAAATCTTGATAATTAATAACCAGTCTGGGTTTGTTCCTTTTTATTTCACCATGATTTCTTACAAGAAATCCTGGGCTATTGTATGGTGAAATTCCTGCTTTGATCAGACCAAGGTCCAAATGTTCCTTGATTATAATCTGCATATCCATTTGATCAATTATGTTCATATTAGGATAGACTTGCAACGAACAAATGCATACTCTTTGTCTTCCTTAACTTTAAGACAAGCTTTGAGTTGATTTTTGTCCCACCATGCCAAAGGATCTTCATTGTAATTTTCTTTGATCTTTTTCTTGACATATTCCGATGATACCTTAGATTCAAACTCTACCTTATTCTTTTGTAGAGCTAACTTAATGCATTCTATTTCTTCTGGTTGGAGCTCTTTATCTGCTCTTAACTGGAGCATTGTTTCTCCCAACCGTCTAGAATCCTTCATTTTTGGTTTTAGTAGTTTCCCTTCATCACCACGCTTTCTGCGAAACTGGATTAATAATTTTCTGTAAAATGCCTTTTGTAGTCTCTGGGCTATGATTTTGTGAATACTAATCTTCTAGTCTCATTTTTGCGTATAGGACTTGAAAATTTGTAGAAAATTATTTCCTAGTAGAATGTCAGCTCCTGTATCATTGAAATAAATTGGTGGTGTTTTAACCTTGTACTAAGGTGTTTGTCCAGCACCGCCAATTACGATTTCTGTCATTTTAATCCCCTTACATAGGATCAAAATTCTTCTGGAAAAATCTCTGCCAGCAATCTTCGGTAATTCTTCTTCCAAATTATTTGGAAAAACTCCTCTTTTTACTGTACAGATTCAAGCACCTGAATCAATATCAGCAGCAAAATATTCTATTTTCTATTGTTCATACAACATTCCTACAGGAATGTATATCGAAAATGGGCTTGTGGTCATTGGATTTTCCACATTCTATCATCTGCCATAAACTCCATTCCATATTCTAGACGTTTTCAAAGTTTATGTTCCTCGAGAAACTCTAGTCCAAGAACCAATTGATCTGGTTCTTTTCCTGAAATTCCTGTTATATGAACTTCCAATTCTCCGATATTAATCATTCATTGATAAGTTCCTATCATAGGTTGTTCTAAATAGTATATGGTATTACAAGGAAATTGATTCTTTTGTTTTGTAATATCAAATACTATTTCTATTTCCTTCTACCCTTCTGGGCATCTAAGCTTTCCTATTGTGGAAAAGCTTTTTAGTTCTTGTTGGGTTTCTCGAACATGTGTCTTTCCCCACCTGTAACTCGTAATTCTATCTCCCTGAAAAGATAATCTTCTTGATTCCAATCTAAGACTTTGATTCCGTTGTAGAATCGACTTGTCTTGTATTTGGATATCTGTTTCCTGTATTAAAGGAAACTCCAACTCTTTTCTGGATAAATTGCCTAAGAAACTTTTCCAAATATCTCAGGTATTTTAATAAACTCATTTCTAATAAACAATTCTGAATGATGTGTATTAGATAGAGCATATGAAATTTGATGAGTAATAGAATATGGTCTATTACCTTCTTTCATCAGTCTTTTTTCCTTGAAATTTTGATGTAATGTCAAGGCTCGACTGATATCTCGATCTGTCAGGTTGTAGGCGATTCTCGGATGAATTACTCCTACAATCTTTCCTGCACAGAGATTTCTTGAGATAGTTCCCGATACTGAATCTTGAAGGTTCCACATTCGTTTATCGTAGATAGCTATATCAATGGGTGAATCTATTCTTTCTTTGAAATTAGCTTTTATCATAATTTGGATTGCTCCAATATGGATCCAGGACATGGTCCGTGCTACTTCTATCTTAAGTTTTTGTAATTCCTCCTTAATTTTTCAGAAGGAATTAATTGCATCTCCATTCTATTTCCTGTAAGTTCCATTGGGATTGCCATTTCCCTTCTGAAAATTTTATAGATTAGCTGATGCTTTCTGTTTCTTAGGCCAAGACTTCCTAAGAATTTTTCTTCATGTCTTGTAGAGAATCCTTGATATCTTTGTCGACTAGGGTTTTCTTTCATAATCCTGTGGACCATGTTATGAGATATTGTTGTCTGACTAAATAAACAAGACAAATCCTCATGTGTTTCGTGTCGAAACACCTCGTCTTCAGTCAGATTCCGATTCTTTTCTATCTGATTCTCCCTAACTTAAAACTTCTTCTTATTTATATTTACTTTGATATGAGACAACTTACTCAAACTGGTATACTTGAATAAGATCTTTGTAATAAACTGCTTCTTCAATATCCGGGGTTGGATCGAATCATTTTATACCTCTCTTTTCATTTTCTGGACAATTGGTTGAGATATGACCTCTTGCTCCGCATTTCCAGCAATTGCAATCTTTAAAACTTTCATTAGCCTGAGTATGAGCTCTTCTTAAAGTTTTCTTCGTAGGTGTTCTTCCTGTGCTTCGAGATGTACTCGATGCTAGGGATGATATCTTACTTTTTGATGGTCCACTTCTTTGTCCTAATACCCCTTAACCGTCTGTAATTATTTTGTAATTCTGCCAAATGACACCATTCTGCCAATTTTTCTTTAAGAAAAGAGGCTCTTCGTGCCAATGTATCTGGATTTCCAGGTACATATTCCCTTATGAGCATTTCTCTCCAGGGACTTGGCATCTTAGCTAAGAAGAGTTGCATCGCTATATCTTCTTCGATCCCTGAATTTCATCTATATTTAGTGAATAACATAGGGTAGCCATTCTTCCGGCTATCTCGTTAAGAGATTCTCTGACTAGGACTGACCCCTTGGTATCTACCGAAGTCATGTCCCAAGCAATTTTGACTGATCATATAAAACTCATTTCCAAAAATTTAATGAATCATTTTCTATTGAGATCGAGTGTTCTTGCTGCGATTCTCATAGCCGATGTCCAATCATCTATGAGGTATTCTTTGTTTTTGAAATCTAACACATCTATGTTAATCATAACCACATAAAGATGTATAGGTTCTAAAACAGATTTCCCATAGGGTGTTTGGTGCAAAGGAATTGACTTTTTCTTGACATTGTTTCCGCTGGGTGTGCTTCTCCACTAGTATAAAAGTCTTGTTGGGATTTTCACATATTTATATTCTGAGATCTCACACTTTCTCTTGGTGGTTCTTGCGAAGATGATCAGGTTGTGGTAGGTTGTTCACCCCCGATCGTATTCATCTTTAGATCTACAACCTTGAATTTGCAAAAGATTCTGCAAGCTCTTGTAGATCCTCTAAACCAATCCTTTCTAAAGTTATCATCAGATTAATTTCTTTTCTTAGACTGTTTTGATTAGATTGATCATGTTTTCTTCTTCAGTTAAAGGTTTTGAAATCACTTTGGCCTTCCCTCTTTGATGTAATAAGGGTTCAATACCAAAGGATGGTGGTAACCTTCCTTCTGAATTTCTTTTACTAGAACTTGGTTGTTGTTTTAGATTTTGAAGTTTTGTTCGAATATACTTTAATAATCCAAGAATTTCTTCCTGGTTTTCAAGGATTTTCTCCACATGTTATGGTACATAATACAACATATTACCATAATTTTGTACTGTCTTTTGAATTTCTGTAAGATCTCCGGAGAGTTTAGAGGAATCCGGTACTATTTCTAGGAACCCGTTATTTTGAATCATATATTTACTTTAGGACTCTGATAAGTTCCTTCTTGATATCTAACCTTGGTTAGATCTTCCTCTTGCCAGTATTCCAAATTTTCGGAATAGTTCCTATAAAGAATTAATCTCGAACCTGGGTTCGGATTCATGTTAAGCGAGAAAATTCTCCTCCTCAAACATTTAATTACTTTAGAGTAATATGTTTGTATGTTTGAAATAATTTTACCTAGGCTCTGATACCATTTTACCCAAGAAAAGTATTAAGAGAATTAATTAATTTTAAAACCAGAAAAGAGGTTATTTATCTAATTAAAATTCAAGACAGGTCGATAACCAAATTGATTTTCCATTGGAGGTTATAAAAATGAATGCCTCCCACACGACCACACGATGCCCACGTGGCATTGCCACGCAAGCAAACTTTGTGTACCTTGCACACACGCCACCCTTGTCATGTCAATGTTGAAAAATGTGCCAATTACTAAAAAATAATTTAGGATCCAATTTAAGAACTCATATGGCTCAATCATGGTTCAAAGTTCAAAAAAAACCGAAACGGTTATGAATCTCAAACCAACAAATGAAATCACCATAAAGTTAAAATTACTAATATATAATACTTGAATATCTCGTAATAATCTTTTGATGTGTTAGTGTAGCACCAAAATTTATTTTCAAATTTACCGTTGCATTTTTTTATGTTAACTTGGCGTTAGATTATTTGGAATCTTCATACATCTCTCCATCTTCTTTTTGTTTTTTCTCCAAATTATCCATATTTTATCTCAGAACTCGCATATTATTTTCTGTATTATAGTTTTAATTTTTTAATTTTTTTTTGAAATAACTCAATCATGTGAGCAGGTGGAAACCACATACAATGGTTACTATTATTTATAATGCAAAAGCCAAGCCTATTTCTATAATAAAATCTAGAAGTGAGAAAAAGTCACACAAGCTAACATATCTCCATACATCTCCTTATAGGGGCATTTAAAGGAAATTAATATTTAGAAATTATATGATAATAATATAACTCTAATTATCTACTGAATATTAATTGGGTCAAAGCCCATTTTCCAATAACAACAAAATTTATTGGTTGCATTTCAAAGAAACAAAGACAATTTCTCTCAAAATTTGTAGCTGCTGTTGTTAATCAAGTTTGCCACAATCAAAAGCAGGCTTCTTAAAGAAAAAGCCACCCAAGAACTTAGCCAATATATGGTCTCTCATAAAACTCAACACAACCCCATCCCATATCTGTACTAAGCTGACATATATACTGACCAAACAAGATCAATGCTCCTTCATCTCCTCTACTTGGCATAATTTTCCAACCTTCTATGGATTCTTTCCCACAGCAGATTCCAAGAATGTCTAAATCTTATGGAGGCGTAGTCGAGATTTGTTGCATCGGTTTCTTCGATCACACTTCTGATCTTATCAGGAACTTTTCCAATAGTGCTGACGATATGTTGTTTCAGCTTGTTAAGATTGAAATTTGGACAAAACTCAACCCCAAAAGCTAGCTCAAAGGGAGAGGATTGTCCAAGTCCATATATGAAACTTCCAGGTATTTTATCCACCGATGTGACACAACTAACACACTCCTCTCACGCCCAAGAATGAACATCTGGAACGTGAAGTTTACAAATGACCCAATTATGGGNTATTACTTTATATGGTTATGGATGTTTATGGAATTTTATATGTTAAAATGATATTTTAAACGTTTATGGGATTTTGTACGTTAAAATGATATTTTAAATGGTTAAGGAATTTGATATGTCTATGATTTAATATGTCAAAATATTATTTTAAATTTTTTAATGTTAAAATGATTAATTCAAATGTTTATGAATTTTTACATGTTAAATTATGATTTTTAAATGTCTAAGAGATTTTTATGATTTAAAGAAGACATTTAAAAGACATGTTGCATGCTTGGTTTCGAAAACAAAAATGTAATGTTATGCATGATTTTTCTAAAGTGATGTGAATGTAAAATGTTGAAGGAAGTGAAGTGATTGTGACTAATTCGTTAATGGTGGTGATGTCGTGAGGGTGATGGTCCCAGTGGGAGCCCGACGATCGTGTTTCCATCGTTGCGAATATGTGGTAACGGTTATGTGGTAACGGAAGAATGGGAATATCGTGAGGGGAGAAGGCCCCAGAGGGAGCCCATTTATGGGAGAAGGCCCCAGAGGGAGCCCCGACGATCGTATTTCTATTCGATCATGATAGGCCAAGGCCCAGTTGACCGGTGAGAGTGTTGCTGGTGTCCCCGCCGCCCAGTACTGTGGTTTATGTAGATGGATCCATCGATCATGTCATGTCATGTCAGGAAAGTCACAATTAACGATCTGAATTCAACAAAGGAAAAGGAAAATGTTTATGATCATGATAAAAAGTTTTATGTCATGCTTTGAGGAAAAGGAAAATGTTAAGGTTTATGTTATGCATGTCATGAAAATGTTTATGGTTAAAGTTGATACATCATTATGAAAATGTTTTTATGCATCATAAAAAGGTTTACGAAAATGTTCATGTTTGAAGTTTATGCATCTTCATGAAAACGATATTTTAAGTACAAATATTTTTCACTGTTGCGTGTGGTTTTATACGTATTACTTGTTATNTGGGTGACCCAACTATGGGCATTCCAACATATAATGGTAGAACTTGAGCTCTGATACTATGTTAGGATTGGAACTTGGGCCTAACTCAACCCCAAAAGCTAGCTCAGGTTCCACCGTTATGTGTTAGATTGTCTATAGTTGGGCCACTCATTCTGCCCATAGTTGGATCATTTGTAAACTATACACTCCAGATGTTCATTCCTTGGCGTGAGAGGTGTGTGTTAGTTATCCAACATCGGTTGAATAAATTCCCGAGACTTATATATGTGGGCTTGAACAAGCCTCCCCCTTGAGCTATCTTTTGGGATTGAGTTAGTTTCAAGTCACAATCTTAACATGGTATCAGAGCTCAGGTTCCGCCGTTATGGATTGGATTGTCCATAATTGGGTCATTCGTTCTGCTCATAGTTCGGTAATTTGTAAAATTCATTTTCCACATGTTCATTTCTGGGCGTGAAGTGGGTGTGTTAGTTGTCCCACATCGGTTGGATAAAATAACTGGGAGTNGTTTTTCAACTCTTAAGGCCTTCGGAAAAAACTAGAAAATCCTATAACAATATCAGAATTTGAGAGAAAACCTTCACTTGGTGCACTTGAAATGAATTCTCGCATGATCTATTTATGAGTTGAGTTCGAATATCTGGATTGTACGTGTGGCATGTTTCTCAATGCCTCATAGTTCGGAATCTCTGATCTCTACTTTGGAAGCTCTGAACACTATGTGTCAACACTCATTTGACATGATACTTAGGAAGCTCCGATCATACTTTGGACATTCTGGTCTCAGTTGAGAAGGTCGGATCTCACTCAGGAGGTTCCGATCTGCCTGTTGCATAATTTTTTATTAGTAACCCTTAATCATGTTAAAATCATACTTTATTGATAATAGAACTTGGGTAATTGCAATGCAGCGATTTCATGAAAATCTTCTAAGAAGACTGTAATATTCATATCAATGACGGAATGAGATTTATGGCCCTCGACAAATGCGGTGAAGAGGCTGAGTGGCTACATCTATTTTTAGAAGATATTCCAAGGTAAAAAAATTGTTTCGGCAATTTGTATTCATTGTGATAACCAATCTATAATTGGAGGGAAGAAAAATAATATGTATTATAATGGTAAGTCCATACATATAATCTGTAGACACAATACCATCAGAAAACCACTATCAATTTGAATTTTCTCTATTGACTACGTAAAATCAAAGGATAATCTAGTGGATCCGCTAATCAAAGGGTTAAATAGAGAGTTAGTTGTAAAATCATCGAGGGGAATGAAACTTAAGCATAAAAAATAAGTTGGTTCAAAGGAAAATCCAACTTACGCTAACTGAAGATCACTTGGAATAGGTTCAATGAGACAACCTAATTGCACTAACTTGGCAATTTAACCTTGGGGCTATCCCTTGTTAATTCCTATGGTGAAACAGTGGAGTGCAGGATGAGATACAACTTTTAATGATTCTTATGTATCAGAAATTGAGTGGAAAAACATAAATTGTTCTGACTAATAATCAATAAGTGATTATTTGGATTTTGAACTTTGTTAAAACTATTATTAAGTAGTGATAGATTCATGTCACTAGTTTACATCATAAATTAATAGCATTTCCAGCTCACGTTTTAAATTATCATCCATTTAAAAAATATCAACTCACATAGATCACCATGACTTTTGGTTAAACATTTGGCTCAAAAGATAGTCAAGAGAATAATACCAAATTGTAACATGATGTCATGGGATGTGTAAGTGTAAATGGTCAAATTTCATACTCGTTGACAATGCTTTTGAATTGTTCATAGGCTCAACTTTAACGACTCTTCTCCACTAATATATTAAAAATGTGTAACTTGGTTAATAGGTCTTGTAATCTTATATCGTTAGGCTATGGCTCACGGCTTCAATAAAGGTATTTAAATCAAAGATGAGAGAAAATAAATGAATTATTTTTACAGCACATTCCTGTCTCTTTCCTATTCCACCTTTAATTGAGTTTTACATCATCTTAATCTCAAGTTCCTTTATTTTCTTCTGTTCACCATCTCCACACCATACACATATATTCCCTCTCTTTATTCATGTTCCCTTTTTTTTTCCAAATCCCATTCTTCTTCCATTTTTTCCGAATCCTCCAATAATCTTCTTTTATTAACACATAGGAGTTTTTGAATTTAAAAGCGTTAAAAGGATTTATTTTTCTCATATTCAGGTAGGAATTAGTGTATAGGCTTAAGATTTTGGTAGTTGACGTGGGACTAAGAAAAATATAAGATGGAGGTTGTTGTTTGCCTTGACACACAATATTCGATTTTTCAATAGGCTCAAAATGGAACACTAGAGATTAATATCATATATTGGTATGCTCGAAAGGCTCAAACGATCCAAAAATCGACTAAATCATCCCTAAGTCGCATAGTATCCATACTGCACCTCAAAGAATGTTAAAACAAGTTCCAGACTACTTCGACTCACAAATCAACTTGTGCAGATTGAAAATGTGCATAAGAATATTGAGTGGCAGTGTAAAATAAATTCTAAAACACACATCTCATTTCTGTTAGACTCAAAAGGCTTCAAGTGATAATATAACGATGAAAACAGATCCAGAAAAATTCAAAAATTGTCTAGATCACTTTTGTACTTGTAACATTTATTTCAATATCATATAAAAATTGCAAATAAGTCGATTTTTGAGTCGAGAGATCTCTGGTTCTTTGAGAATGCTATGTTTGCAGGGGGATATGGTTTGGGTATTGTCTTTTAAAAGTAATATGTTAATATTCCAACAGGTGTTTTGGGCATTGATCAGGATCACATTCCTTACTTTAAGCAAAACACAATACATCAAGAAAATATTGAAGATCCTCTCATTCAACACATTATTCTAGATTAACAAACTCAAGTACCTCCATAACATATATGCTATTAAGAATATCTACAAAAGATATCAGAAATGCATTGTCAAATGATTACATTTTATTTATTCAAGAACATTAGGTAGAAATTAGAATGATGGAAGATGATTCTATCAATTTCTCTCAAGCCATGGAAAATTCTAATTCTATGAAATGGACTGATGTCATGAATTAGGAGATAAAGTCCATGAACGACAATGACATGTGGGATCTTGTCTTATTGCCTAAAAGTGTGAAACTCATTGGTTGTAAATGGATATTAAAACCAAAGGAGATTTGAAATGCAATGTAGAAAGATATTGTTGGAACTTTTCAAGTTCGCAATCTTGATTTTGATGCTAACANCATATATAGGTTTGGACAATCCTCCCCCCTTGAGCTAGCTTTTGGGGTTGAGTTAGGTCCAAGTTCTAATCTTAACATGGTATCAGAACTCAGGTTCCACCGTTATGTGTTGGACCACCCGTTCTGTCCATAGTTGAGTCATTTGTAAACTTCACGCTCCAGATGTTCATTCCTGGGAGTAAAAAGGGTGTGTTAGTTGTCTCACGTCGGTTGGATAAAATACCTGGGAGTTGTACATATGGGCTTGAACAATCCTCTTCTCTTGAGCTAGCTTTTGGGGTTGAGTTAGGTCCAAGTCCCAATCTCAACATGGTATCAGAGCTCAGGTTCTACCGTTATGTATTGGACTGTCCATAATTGGGGCACTCGTTCTGCTTATAGTTGGGTCATTTGTAAACTCCACGCTCCAGATGTTCATTTCTGGGCGTGAAAGGGTGTGTTAGTTGTCTCACATCGGTTGGATAAATAACTTGGGAGTTACATATATGGACTTAGACAATCTTCTCTCCTAGAGCTAGCCTTTTGGGTTGACTTAGGTCCAAGTTTCAATTTTAACATGGTATCAGAGCTCAGGTTCTACCGTTATGTGTTGGACTATCCATAATTGGACCACCCGTTCTTTCCATAGTTGGGTCATTTGTAAACTTCACACTCCATATGTTCATTCTTGGGCGTAAAGGAGGTGTGTTAGTTGCCCACATCGGTTGGGTAAAATAACATGAGTTGCATATAAGGGTTGGGACAATCCTCATCCCTTGAGCTAGCTTTTAAGATTAAGTTAGGTCCAAATTCACATCTTAACATGGTATTAGAGCTCAGGTTCCACCGTTATGTGTTGGACCACCCGTTCTGCCTATAGTTGAGTCATTTGTAAACTTCAGGCTCCAGATATTCATTCTTGAGAGTGAGGGTGGTGTGTTTGTTGTCCCACATCGGTTGGATAAAATACTTGGGAGTTGTATATATGGGCTTGGATAATCCACCTCTCTTGAGCTAGCTTTTGGGGTTGAGTTAGGTCCAAGTCTCAATCTTAACATGGTATCAGAGCTCAGGTTCCACCCTTATGTGTTGGAATGTCCATAATTGAGCCACTCTTTCTGCCTATAATTGAGTTATTTGTAAAATCCACGCTTGAGATGTTCATTTCTGGGCATGAAGGATGTGTGTTAATTGTCTCACATCGGTTGGATAAATAACCTAGGAGTTACATATATAGACTTGGAAAATCTTTTCCCCTAGAGCTAGCTTTTGGGGTTGAGTTAGGTCTAAGTCTCAATTTTAATATGGTATCAGAGCTCAGGTTCTACCGTTATGTGTTGAACTGCCCATAGTTGGTTACCCGTTCTGCCCATAGTTGGGTTATTTGTAAGTTTCACGCTCCAGATGTTCATTTCTGGACGTGAGGAGGGTGTGTTAGTTATCTCATATCGGTTGGATAAAATTCTTAGGACTTGCATATATGGGCTTGGATAATCCTCCCTCCTTGAGCTAGATTTTGAGATTGAGTTAGATCTAAATTTTAATTTTAACAACTTCATTCGATCTTCGACTATTTCCTTGTCTGCACCATTGTTTTTGGAAAATATGATCTAAGAAAACCATCAAGAAACAAAAGAAATCTCTTTCAAGCATTGATTTTAATTTGAAAGAACATTGGCATGCATATCTCACCTTGAGGGAGACGAAAGGAGTAAAAGCAATAAACGATTTGATCATCACATGGTATGACACCAAATCTGACACCCTTTCTGAAGAATAGCATAACCTTAAGTTCCAATCCATGACCGCTATTCAATTCTACGAAGCCCCTAACCGCCGATCGGCCTGCATAAGAAGCTTTACTTAGGCCTAGATATTTTGCCACCACAGAGTTCACTCCATCGCACCAAATCAACACCTACTTACACAAAACGCAGTTTAGTATTTCATTTCATTCTCAGATTGTGATAACCTTTTCGTCATCTCCCCTAAATGCAAAAGGGGTTGTAGTTTACAAAAAGATTCGATTTTTCTTACAACCCATGATTAATTTTATACTGTGAAATCAGAGATACCTGTGAAGCCGCAAGGCTGTCGCTAAGCCAGCAATTCCAGCGCCAACACATCCTCCATAGCTCTTCCAGAATATATATTATACACACAGACTTACTTGATCGACGGATAGAAGATGAAGAGAAGAAGTCTACGACAACCGCAGGTTCTTACATCAAAAGGCTCCACTTCACAGACTCACTCACGAGTATGCATTTGCCATAATTGCGAAATTTGAATATTGTCGTATACGTCGGCAAACTTTCAGGTACACGATGAATTTTGATTGAATAAATACGTTCTACGTGAACTTTCGTTAATCATGACTGGATTGATGCCACATTTTAGCTTAACAGGGTCTTAAATTTGGAACTAATTCGGAGTTTTCGGCCTTTCTTCCTTTATACACTACAAGAAATTCTGCATATAACAACGCACATACGACAACGGTTNCACTACAAGACATTCTGCATATAACAACGCACATACGACAACGGTTTTTGTGAAAAACCGTTGTCGTATGTTTTTAACAACGGTTCTATCGAAAACCATTGTCGTATGGGGGTCAAAGACAACGGTTTTTAAAAACCGTTGTCTAAAACCGTTGTCTTAGACCCTAAAACCGTTGTCTTTGATATCAAAAAGACAACGGTTTTTAAAAACCGTTGTCTTTGGGGGGTTAAAGACAACGGTTTCTAAAAACCGTTGTCTTTTTGATATCAAAGACAACGGTTTTAGGGTCTAAGACAACGGTTTTATGAACCGTTGTCTTTTAGCGTGTTTTTTTTGGCAAGCGACAATAGTTTCTTAAAACCGTTGTCGATTAGCGTGGGTTTTGGACAAACGACAACGGTTTTGGAAAACGTTGCAATATTTAGCGACAGATTTTATCAAAACCGTCGCCGATTTTAAATCGGCGACGGTATTACATAAACCGTAGCTAATATTAGCGACGGTTATTAGAAGAACCGTCACATGTTTAAAACTAGCGACGGTTTTAAAGAACCCGTCGCTAAAGTTAGCGACGAGTTTATAAATTTAGCGACGGGTTTATAAAATCTGTCGCTAAGTTTAGCGACAGTTTAAAATTAAACCGTCGCAAATATAAAACATGCGACAGATTTATAATAACCGTTGCAAATTGCGACAGTATTAGCTAAAACCGTCGCAACCTGTTTATAAATACCACCATTTTCGGTCCATTTTCCCCCACAACACATCACAACACTTAAAATTTTTCTCTCTTACACCATTTTACCACTTCACACAACACTTAAAATTTTTCTCTCTTACACCATTTTATCACTTCACACCTCACTTAAAATTTTTCTCACCGCTTCACAACACTTTAAATTTTTCTCTTTTACACGATTTTACTACTTCACAACACTTAAAATTTTTCTCACCACTTCACAACACTTAAAATTTTTCTCTCTTACACGATTTTACTACTTCACAACACTTAAAAATTTTTTTTTCTTATATTATTAATTTTTCTTTTTTACACTATTTTAGATTCGATTGTATTTATTAAATTATTAAAAGTTTTTTTTTATTTTTTGAAAAAATTTAGCGACGAAAATTATGACTACTAACTGTCGCTAATATAGCGATGATCTTCATTCTAAGTGTCGCAAATTCAACCTATCACAACGGATAATACCCGTTGTCGTTGAACGGACTTTCAACAACACCCTCAATTACAACATTTATAAAACGGCTACGACAACGGATTTTATCCGTTGTCGTTTGCCGTTTTTGTTGTAGTGAAAACCTATTATTTTGTTTCTAATAACAGTTTTCTTCACGAAGGATTACTTCGAGTTTCTTCCGCTTGGTTTTAAACCAACCTCAATTTAATTCATCGTTGTTAATATTCTTAGAACACGAGCTATTGCAGCTCATTGGAGAATATAGTGTTCAAAATGCCTTCGAAGGCACTAGCACACTCGATCCTTCAATTGGTATCAGAGCAGGTTGTTCTAAGAAGAAAACTGTGTTTTAAAATTTTTACTTTAAAATAGTGTTAAAAGTTATTTAAAAGTATTTCATACAATTTTCAAAACTATTTGAAAATATTTATATGTCGCTCTTTAGCAAAGAGTTGAGAGGATTGGTTCTGCAAGTAACATTGCAACCACTTCTTTAGATTCCTAGCTTTTGGGCTTTAATTAGCCTGCAGGGGACTGAGGAACATCTGCAAAGATGCACAGCTAAATTGCTCACTGAACAAGAACTCAGTTGCAAACCTATCAAGTCAACTGTTCTTCAGACGAAACTCATCTATGTTGGGATGTTGGTCGATTTAATCACCAGCTGAACTCTACGAGAGCCTAGTCAGAGTCTGCTCGACCAGTTGGGTGAGCACAGAGGACAAGTTCAAAGCAGTTTAACTCGTTTCTCTAGCAAATTGAACTCACGACTGATGCAGCAGTCAAGACAACTAGCTGATGGTATATCCAGTTCCGTCACAGAAACTGACTGATATCTGATGTTGTTTAAATTATGCTATTTTTGTAGCAACTTTTCCTTTTCAACTGATGTATGCACTCAGATGTAAATACATGGNTTATGTATTAGTGTTTTACTTAAACCTAAACTATGTTTAAGATAATTATTAGTATATATATATTTCCACCCAAGGTTGGAAGCAATTAGATTAGGTAGTTCTAGATTTAATTTTTGGTAAACTCACGCACACAACACAATTCTTGTGAAGGACACCTAAACACACACTAAATACACACACAAACAGCCGGGGAACCTTCTAGCCTTGGACTTCGATTTTTGGCTTGTTTCCTTCGATCCAGCCATCATTGATCCTTCGTCATAAGAAGCACTATTGTCTCACGCAATTTTTACTCAAGAAAAATAGCCGCAAACGTCGTTCCGATCACCCACCGACTTCCTCGCAACGATTATCGACGATTCGAGCGTTTTTAATGAAAGGCACGTTTTCAACCATTCTTCTTGCACCATTCAAATCCATATTATTGTGATTGTCGAATTATGCATGAAATTATTAGTCATATGCAAAATTAAGATCAAAGTAAATTGGGAAAAGTTTTCTGAAAATTTGTGTGCATGAACTGTCGTGTTCTTGGCTTTCTTGATTTGAACCTTCGGTGGATCCCTCTGGAACGTTGCTGCTGTGTATGGCTAGGTCAGGGGATGTGTTTAGACATGGTTAAGTGATCTGGTAAGCTAAAATTTGACTTATAATATTTTTCTTAGACGTAAACCCAAGTCTTTCTATTTATTAACTTACTTACTAAATCGTAAGGTATTTTAATCATGCATAATTCGACAATCACAATAATATGGATTTGAATGGTGCAAGAAGAATGGTTGAAAACGTGTCTTTGCGTTACAAACGCTCGAATCGTCGATAATCGTTGCGAGGAAGTCGGTGGGAGATCGGAGCGACGTTTGCGGCTATTTTTCTTGCGTAAAAATTGCGTGAGACAATAGTGCTTCTTATGACGAAGGATCGGTGATGGCTGGATTGAAGGAAACAAGCCATAAAGCGAAGTCCAAGGCTAGAAGGTTCCCCGGCTGTTTGTGTGTGTATTTAGTGTGTGTTTAGGTGTCCTTCATAAGAATTGTGTTGTGTGCGTGAGTTTACCAAAAATTAAATCTAGAACGGTAGGATTTCGGTTTTCTAGTGCCCAAAACACGACGGAAGTTTTAAAAATTTTTAGATCTTGACATTCAAGATATATTTGGAGCACTCGTATGGTTTAGATTAAATAAATAATCATAAGGAGTTAGAAAATTACACCTTTGTGAATTTAATCCCTTGGCTCCAACTACACCGGTATTAGCGGACGTAGCTCTTGCTGTAAATCCCTATGAACGTTCTTCGATTTCCGAATCAGGTCCACGACCGGATTATTTGTTCCTCTTCTAATTTGCACTAGAAAATTAGAAGATGTTTTGCGTAAAGATAGAACACGAAAGAAATCGACTCAATACTATAAGCCGAATTTTTCTTGAAAAAGAAAAGGGGTTTTGAGAGCGTCTCTTTGAAATTGGGAAGAAGCGGAAAAAATTGAAATTCACTTCTAAACTTTTCGGATGCCTCTTGGTTAATAAGAAAAAAAATCCTTATTATTATTTCTTATCATTGCTTTACTTAATTAATCAAATTAATTAAGTTAATTAATGATTCCAAAAAATTGCATCCCATAAGTCTCGAAAATCTCACAATCCAATTTTTGTGGAGACTATGATTTTAGGTCAAAAATTTTAAAATAAAAAAATTCCATGACCTAATTACCATAATTAACATTAATGGGCTTGATTAATTAATTGAGCTAGTCCAACTAATTTAATTAATTAATCAAAGTCCATTAAGAACTTTAATTATTTAGTATGTTGGACTTGTACTCCTACAAGCCCATTAAACATATTTTACACTATATTTAATTTAATATTTAATAAACACAACTTTTGAGTTTAATAAATTAAATCCTTAAATTTTATAAATTCAACTCCTTGAATTTATTCTCTCCAAATTTCATAAATTCAACTTCTTGAATTTACTATCTCATAAATTCAACTCCTTGAATTTATTTTCTCAAAATTTAATTATCATAAATTCAACTCCTTGAATTTACTATATCATAATATAAATTCAACTCTTTGAATTTATTCTCTCAATGTTCTCTATAAATTCAACTCCTTGAATTTATTATCTCAACGGGGACAAAATAATTCAGTACTTGTGTGACCATCAATGGTTCAGGGATACAGCTAGCCGTGGGTTCACAACTCTTTGTGATTCAGGACAATTTCCTTTATTCGGCTTACCCTAGTTAGCCCCATTCTTTTCATCGACACCTTGATCAAGAATGTCAGAACTCATTTCTGATTGCACCCATCGGATCATGGTAAGAGCGTCTAGTAGCATCACCCCATGATCCCCTAGGTATCACTGATAGTGCCTGCAAGAACCAGTCGATTATGATTAACGTACAGTATGGTCCCTTCATCTCATATATCCCGATCGAATCTGCAACCATTGGTTCATCGAGGGTTGCATATTAATTCGATAACTATGTGATAACTATAATAGTGGCATCGCGTGTACTATTGGAGAACTC